>NC_053025.1:299279820-299378818 GCF_003073215.2 Triticum urartu
GCCGAATGCATTGAGATCTGGAGATATCTGATCGTGATACGGATAATCAGGTATGCCTTAGTGTGCACACTTCATAGCAGAAATGATCATGAAGATAAGCTATGTGCAATATTGACACTATATGGCAGTACATCTCAAGAAATAGATCTGCAACAGTTCAGTCAGAAAGCAAGTCTGCCTCGGGAATCAGGATTTCATATATAAGAGGTCTGCATACCACCAAGGTCTTGCAAGTCACTCAAAAGAAGATTTGATAGGCACATGAGGATTGTTAAAAGAAGGAAGCCAGGTATGCACCACACTGTGACAAAGGAATGAGCTCAGTACAAGTACCCGTGAACCTGGAAGATGATCCTGATGAGCCCTTGTCTTCTTTCTCTAGTAATGGCACTACGCCTGTGATCTGAGCCGTTTTTAGCTATCCAGGGTGGATGCGATTTTTATTTCTCCCTTCAACGACTGTCATGAGTTCTAAGCTTCTTTTCGGCCGTCTCATCCAGCTGTTGAGTTTCTTTATGTGACAGTAGCCCTATAGCTGCTTTTGGCTATTTTAGGGAGTTGCCACTTTCTTCTTATCGACCTGGTCTCATGTTCTGAGCTACTTTTCAGCCGTCCTGAGCCGTAGTTGAGTTATCGCAGTAATGTCCCACATCTGAGTTGTAAAGACCGTTCTGGTGTCTACTGATTTATTTGCCGATTTCTTGCAAGGGTTTGGATGATCATTTTCCTATGGTTAGAACTTGAGAGGTGATGAACCGGCAATTTGAATAATGCTACCGTGTCAGGAAATGAGGATAAGAGTATGCATGTCATAATATTGCACCCGGCAGAATCCATGGTCACATGAAGAAGCAATATGACCAAGCACTTTCAGCCAAGGATCCAGACAAGAAAAATAGTAATGGAGTAGCAAGACCAGTGATGCAGGTATGAAAATGGTTGCAAGACCCACATGGTGCAGATACCCGGACAGTCTGAGTTAGTATGAATCACCATGGATATTCACCTAAGATTTGTCAATATCAAATATCTAAATCTGTGAAGTCTGTCCTCGCCTCTATATCCATCCGGTTGCGACCGGTGCTCAGCCAGCGCGTGGTGTAGCCTTGGTTACGCCAACTCTTTCCTCACATAGACTCACTTTCATGCACACCGCCACAGCATATTAGACCATAGTACCAGAGCTTCAATGACTACTGTGTGATTAGGTGTGCATGCATATTATTGTGTGAGTAGCAGTAATATGTGCTGGTTGCTTTATATTATTAGTATGCTTGTGTGCTATTCTTTTCGTCGTTTCTTTTGTTTCTTTCTTTGGGCCTTCGGTGTTACAAATTTTCCCCTTATTAAAGTTGCTCGTCAACCGACACCGAACCCGAAGAATCAGCAAGGAGTTCAAATGTTTGGAAGCTTAGCTAAACAGAATGGAATTATCAGCAGACTATAGTGAAATTGGAATATCTTGTCTGAATGCGAAAGAAATCCTGGATGGACTATGAGTATCAACTTTGCATCAGTATGGAATTCTCCGCCGACTGCATTGAGATCTGGGGATATCTGATCGTGATACAGATAATCAGGTTTGCCTTAGTGTGCACACTTCATAGCAGAAATGATCATGAAGATAAGCTATGTGCAATATTAACACTATATGGCAGTACATCCCAAGAAATAGATCTGCAACAGTTCAATCAGAAAGCAAGTCTGCCTCGGGAATCAGGATTTCATATATAAGAGGTCTGCATACCACCAAGGTCTTGCAAGTCACTCAAAAGCAGATTTGATAGGCACATGAGGATTGTTAAAGGAAGGAAGCCAGGTATGCACCACACTATGACAAATAAATGAGCTCAGTACAAGTACCCGTGAACCTGGAAGATGATCCTGATGAGCCCTTGTCTTCTTTCTCTAGTAACGGCACTACGCCTGTGATCTGAGCCGTTTTTAGCTATCCAGGGTGGATGCCGATTTTTATTTCTCCCTTCAACGACTGTCATGAGTTCTGAGCTTCTTTTCGGCCGTCTCATCCAGCTGTTGAGTTTCTTTTTGTGACAGTAGCCCTATAGCTGCTTTTGGCTATTTTAGGGAGCTGCCACTTTCTTCTTATCGACCCGGTCTCATGTTTTGATCTGCTTTTCAGCCATCCTGAGCCGTAGTTGAGTTATCGCAGTAATGTCCCAGATCTGAGTTGTAAAGACCGTTCTGGTGTCTACTAATTTATTTGCCGATTTCTTGCAAGGCTTTGGATGATCATTTTCCTACGGTTAGAACTTGAGAGGTGATGAAGCGGCAATTTGAATAATGCTACCATGTCAGGAAATGAGGATAAGAGTATGCATGTCATAATATTGCACCCGACAGAATCCATGGCCACATGAAGAAGCAATATGACCGAGCTCTTTCAGCCAAGGATCCAGACAAGAAAAATAGTAATGGAGTAGCAAGACCAGTGATGCAGGTATGAAAATGGTTGCAAGACCCACATGGTGCAGATACCTGGACAGTCTGAGATAGTATGAATCACCATGGATATTCACCTAAGATTTGTCAGTATCAAATATCTAAATCTGCGAAGTCTGTCCTCGCCTCCGTGTCCACCCGGTTGCGACCGGTGCTCAGCCAGCGCATGGTGTAGCCTTGGTTACGCCAAATCTTTCCGCACACAGACTCACTTTCATGCACACCGCCACAGCATATTAGACCATAGTACCAGAGCTTCAATGACTATTGTGTGCTTAGGTGTGCATGCACATTATTGTGTGAGTAGCAGTAATATGTGCTGGTTGCTTTATATTATTAGTATGCTTGTGTGCTATTCTTTTCGTCGTTTCTTTTGTTTCTTTCTTTGGGCCTTCGGTGTTACAAATTTTCCCCTTATTAAAGTTGCTCGTCAACCGACACCGGACCCGAAGAATCAGCAAGGAGTTCAAATGTTTGGAAGCTTAGCTAAACAGAATGGAATTATCAGCAGACTATAGTGAAATTGGAATATCTTGTCTGAATGCGAAAGAAATCCTGGATGGACTATCAGTATCAACTTTGCATCAGTATGGAATTCTCCGCCAACTGCATTGAGATCTGGGGATATCTGATCGTGATACAGATAATCAGGTTTGCCTTAGTGTGCACACTTCATAGCAGAAATGATCATGAAGATAAGCTATGTGCAATATTGACACTATATGGCAGTACATCTCAAGAAATAGATCTGCAACAGTTCAGTCAGAAAGCAAGTCTGCCTCAGGAATCAGGATTTCATATATAAGAGGTCCGCATACCACCAAGGTCTTGCAAGTCACTCAAAAGCAGATTTGATAGGCACATAAGGATTGTTAAAAGAAGGAAGCCAGGTATGCACCACACTGTGACAAAGGAATGAGCTCAGTACAAGTACCCGTGAACCTGGAAGATGATCCTGATGAGCCCTTGTCTTCTTTCTCTAGTGACGGCACTACGCCTGTGATCTGAGCCGTTTTTAGCTATCCAGGGTGGATGCCGATTTTTATTTCTTCCTTCAACGACTGTCATGAGTTCTGAGCTTCTTTTCGGCCGTCTCATCCAGCTGTTGAGTTTCTTTTTGTGACAGTAGCCCTATAGCTGCTTTTGGCTATTTTAGGGAGCTGCCACTTTCTTCTTATCGACCCGGTCTCATGTTTTGAGCTGCTTTTCAGCCGTCCTGAGCCGTAGTTGAGTTATCGCAGTAATGTCCCAGATGTGAGTTGTAAAGACCGTTCTGGTGTGTCTACTGATTTATTTGCTGATTTCTTGCAAGGGTTTGGATGATCATTTTCCTACGGTTAGAACTTGAGAGGTGATGAACCGACAATTTGAATAATGCTACTGTGTCAGGAAATGAGGATAAGAGTATGCATGTCATAATATTGCACCCGACAGAATCCATGATCACATGAAGAAGCAATATGACCGAGCTATTTCAGCCAAAGATCCAGACAAGAAAAATAGTAATGGAGTAGCAAGACCGGTGATGCAGGTATGAAAATGGTTGCAAGACCCACATGGTGCAGATACCCGGACAGTCTGAGTTAGTATGAATCACCATGTATATTCACCTAAGATTTGTCAGTATCAAATATCTAAATCTACGAAGTCAGACCAAAGGTCAAATCAACATTGTGACTCTAGCAACTATGGTAAAGCATCGCACAACCTACTGTCCCCATGGATATGCCGACATAAAGAATAATCAGGATGTCGAGTAACAGTCTTGAGGCATGTGCCCTCACTTATGAGGATTCTCAAAGGATAGCCTGTTGTGACCCAAATTCTTCTGCCAGAACCACCGTCAGTCGATTATGCGGATATTATCATGTAAGATCTTACCCCTTCATGCTGGCCCCGGCAAGCGATAGTAGAATATTTGGAACGGATCTGATACTCCAGAAGGTGGAGCCAGTTAAGATGATTCAGAAACTTCTACGATGGGACAGAATCTGTCAGGAAATGGTTATGCCTCAACTTACAATTTGGAACCAAAGAACCTGCATTCAGTGAAGAAAGCCGATGCAAAGAGTCAAAGGTTGGGTGTTCACTAGGAAAATGTTGCCACAACTTCATGAAAGGTGGTCAGTGCTGGATGACGCACCCATCGGAAATCACTCTCGGATATGTGAGACAGACACATATTTCAGTCATGGAATCTCAGCTAAGTCAGCGGATATGAAATTAATTGGAGCCAGTATAAGCATGAACAAGCTAGGTATGATCTGTCAGAATATGGATACAGTGAATCAAACCACCCAGAGCCAGTTAGGTAAAAATTTAGTGGGAACAAAAATAAAGGAAAAAGGAGACCCGAGTTGGAAACAGTTTCTTTAAGTCAGTATATTCATACTTGTTCCCCGAGCAACCAAATCTTGAGGACGGGATTTCTTTGAGGGGGTAAGGATTGTAACAGCCTGATTTTTGGCCCTTTCTTTTTCTTTTTTTTTCTGCGGTTTTTGCCTGGGTTTTCTTTTTTCGTGGCTTTGTGGTCTGGAAACTGAAGAAGACGAACTCTTCTTTGCTTCCAGAGTGGCTTGTCATACCCAAATCCTTCCCTAGACCTTTCCATTTTCATCCTACCTCAAATCCCAATATTCTTTTTATTGGGGATATTCCTTTTGTATTAAAGGAATAACTCAATTTTCCCTAGGTTATGAAGCAACCAATATTTCCATCACTCCTAAAATTCCCAAATAATTCTCATAAATAGTTTGGGTCATATATTTCTCAAATATGGCAAAATATTTGATTGGCCATGTTTCCAATCATCCTCAAATAATTCTTTTCCTATTCTGTCCTAAATGGCAGATTGTGAAGCAAGTGCCATTTATCTTTGCCCAATTGACTCCAAACTTCTTGGACATCTTTTCATGTCCAAATAATTGCCTCATGACAAATTTCAACTTAATTTGCCTAGTAAATATTCCTGAGCAATTTTTCAAAGTTCCTGTCTGAGGGAATTGGTTGTGAAGGAAGTACTAGCTAGGTTAATCCAATTGAGTTGAATTTTTACATGGTCTTTCATATCATCAAATGAAATCTCCCCAGAAGATTTGAGCTCATGCAATGCATCGATGTGAGCACAACTTCAAATCTTTGTTTCTGTCCAAATTTTCAGTTAATGAAGCAAGTATATTTTATATTGCTCCATTATTGCTAAAAAAATTCTAGGCCTTCTCTTATCCATATAACCTATCTCCACCCAATTTGGGCATATTCCATCTAGCCAATTTGCCTCTAGAATTTTTGCAAGTTTCTGGTCAGTGGAAATGTTTGTGAAGGAAGTACCATTTTGGTTTATCCAAATGGTATGAAACCTTTTTCAGCATCTTCATATGATCAAATAACTCTGCCTTTCCCAATTTCAGCTCAACTTGACACTCTATGTGAGTGCACCTTCCCGATCAAGTTTCTGGACCAGATTTAGCAGTTGTTAAGCAAGTGCATTGAATATTGGTCCATTTCGATCCAAAATTCACAGGATTGTACTCCTTCCTATCCTAAACACCCCGGACAACACCATTTGACCCAATCAAGTTCCTGTTGATCAGGAGTGCACGTCCAAGGTTGATGCCGCAAACTTGCAGCGATTCCACACTCCTCTCCTTGGCTTGTTTTGTCGATCCATCAACTCCCTCGGCCTCTATTATGCAGGGACTAGTCACTTGACAACTCCTCGCAGCCTCCCTTGTCCTCTTCATGCTAGTACTGGTGGTGACCACCGTTTTGGCATGCTATGGCCGCGTCCAGAGCGTCGTTTTGCTTCGGTCCCCTCTCCTGATCGTCATTCCAGCGAGCATGGGCATGTCTAGTGTATTCCCTACGTTTTCACCATTCCCATGGAGCCATTGCCCCCTATGTCTTCTTCCCCGTGAGTCGTCCCCTTTGTCGAACAGTGAGCGCCCACGGGAGTGCTATAGCCGACCGGCTCTGTCCACGCCTTGGCCGCTTTCTCCCCGTGCTCCCTTGGCCGCCTCTGCCCCGTGCGCTCTCCCCTGTGCCTTCCTCGTCGTCTACCTTTGTGGTCATGCACGTGCACACGCGTTCGTGGCGCCGGACACGCGTCCGCGGCGACACACGCCCGGCCTCCTCCCCCTCTGCCTATATAAGGCCACTCGACCTCACGCACTCATAGCTGCCTCCCCGACCTCCCAAACGAACTCAAAGAGCTCTGTGGTTCCTTCCATGGTGGCCATGCTCGCATCGGCCACGGCCTAAATTCACTCGAAGCCTGCCCCCTCCTTCCCTCATTCCTTCACTAGAGGAGTCCCCTCGACCCTCTGATCCTCACCACCTACTTAACCCTCGCCGGAGTGCCCCGCATCCCCGTAGCCCAACTCAACCAGAGCCACTGCCCACCGGCATCGAAGTCCCCCTCGTATCAGCCCTCCCCGAGCCCTGTGACCTAGCGAAATGGATGCGCCTCGTCTCCCCGAGCTCGCCGACGGTTGAAGCATGGAAAATGATGCCCTGTAGCACCGACAGCGCTCGGCCTAGTCCCAGACTCTGTTCTCCACCGGGAAGAAGCAAAGGAGGAGTGGGAGGAGAGAGAAGGCGAGGCGGGCCCACGTGTCCTCGATCGCGACCTCATGTCCAGCTGGATAAGTGGAAGCGCAGTTCCAGGAATACGCCTACATCTCGGGAAAGCATATTCTGGTTCTGTTTTGGGTAGGATTACGTTTTCTTCTCTGGAAAACGTATTCTCCGAAAAGCCCTCTCTGTTTTTCAGCTCAGGGGCCTGTTTGTCGAAGTTATTTTACAGATTGGTCTCTGAACTTCGTCGGGCTACAACTTTTTACCCGTAACTCCGAATGAGGTGAATCCAACGCCCACGTCTTCATATCGTCGAGCCCAAACTTTTGGTACCATTTTCACTATGGGTTAACATATTGGAAATGACCATTTTACCCTTGCCCCTAATCAGCCCCCTTCGAGAGAGTACCCTTTCCGGCGATTATTTCCGCCGTCGTTCTGCACTTTTCCCTAGAGCCTTCTTCATCCCCAGTCAAGCCACAACCACCATTTGCATGATAGCCATGCAGGAGCATTGGTTTTCAACTTGAATCTTTAATAACTGCTTGATTGCTTTGCTTTTGCTGTCGTTATTTTGGTTATGCTTACAGATCAGTGTTTACCGTCATGATATGTTTTATTGCACCTTGTTATTATGTTCTTCATGCTACTATTACTTTAATATTGGCAACACTTGGTAGTAGTACATGTTGGGGATGGTCTTCGGTGCATGACTATCGTCTGTTCCATGTACCGTTGTTATGCATGTTCCTTTGCAATCAGGTGATGAAATACTTGCATGGTAGTTTTATCGTTATGTTATTGCATGGTATTTATTGTTGATACTAGTGGTCATGTTATGCTATGGGTAGCATTCTAGTTGTGATATCCATGCTCGTCAGTATGCCATGCTCATCAGGATAAATGGTTAAATGTTGTTGTTATGCTCGTTGATTGGGATGCACCCCATGCTTATGTTAATATCATGTTCATGCACTGTAGTTGCATCATGTTATTTTTATCATGGCTCAGCATATTGCATTCAAGTTTAACTGGATTAAATTGAACTTGAACAACTGTTGGCTGAGTCATGGTGCCACCATATCGAGCTGAGCAGTGCAACCACGCTTACCTCATGGGGAGGGGTCCTAACTGGGTCTATTGTCATGCCTCTCGCTGGTGCCTCCCGCGAGGGAAGGTTATGCGCGGGCGCTACCTTGGCCAGGTAGGACGGCATAAGCCTTGTGTGCCCGTTGTTTTGTAAGGATCCTTGTCCCCGTTTGGGACCATTTTTCCACGATGGTGGCCGTTGGTGCCTTTGGTAGGCACGAGGCCACCCAGGACTTAGCCCAAAGGGGAGTTGGTCGGAGTGGCCGGGAGAGTGTCATGGCAGTAGGATGGTTTTGTCGGAACGCCGTTGGTCCACCTGAATGGGAGTTCGAGGCCATGGGTTACGTGGTGTGGGTACAGTGTGCTAACCTCTGCAGAGTGTGTGTGTGTGTTAAATCTATCGATAGTCGCGCCCGTGGATATGGGCCCAGTTCATGTCAGTCACACTATGGGTCAACAGTAATAACAATGATGTGCTTAATAACAACCCTGGTTCGATGATGAAAGAAGTTGGTTGATATTTATGTGATTGAGAGAGGATCACTGTGGTATCGTGATTACCAACTTGTTTGATATTTGTGATGTTATGCAAAAGTTAAGGGTAAAGGTCAAGCTCCTTGTGGTCATAAATGATTACTACGGTATTGTTAATACCAAGCTTGATTGGATCCTCTGATGATCGAGTGATGTCTGTGATGGTAAGTGATGCATGTGATGGTTACGATGTAACCCGAGCAGAGTAAGTTGGTGCATGATAGTTTTATCATGTTGCATGCTAGTCTCATCATGTTCATATGTTTATGCCATCCTTGTATTGTTCTAGACGTATCATGTTGTACATGCCATGTTGTTCTGATAACATCTTGTTCATCATTGCTTAATAATCTGTAATTGCCATGCTATTGTTTGTCTTGATTGCTTTGATTGCTATGAGCTTGCAAGTACATTCAATGTACTGACCTGGCGTGTCATGCCAGTTTGCAGGTCATGCTGGATATGATTGCTTGTTTGCGGTGGATTCCTTGTTTGCGAGCGAGGATAAGCGTTCCAGCCAGAGTCCCTGCGGAGTGGAGTTCACCACCACCGTCGTTGTTCCGCTGCCATGAGTTATTCCGCTGCATCGTGTTGTTCTGCTGCTTGCATGGAGAAACTGTGGCAGCCGTAGTGTCGCCGTGCCGATGTAATCCCCTTGTACCCATATAGATTGTAATAAAGAGCTGTGTTGTTCTATGCTAAGCAGTGCCCTATTCCAGAAGACTTCTCCTTGATCTCTGGGCTGGAATACGGGGTGTTCCGGTTTCTCCGAGCCGGGGTGCCACATTATTTTTCTTGCAAGGGTTGAGGAGAGATGTAGCGCAAACTCAATGGATCACCAGTAGGATTTTGGAAAGAAACGAATGAATTAATGTGACAACAAGGAAAAGGAATCTTGAAAGAACCACCGTAAGAATTGAAAATGATTGAAGAAAAGTGAACGAATCACTAAGAAGAATTAGAAAAAGGACGAAGATTCTTGGGAAAATTTAGACACAAGAGAATGAAGATATCACGAGCTAACTAGAGAATACTTGAGCGAGGCACCGGAAATGATTTGGAGAATGAGAGCTGAAAGCTGAGAATGAATAATTCTGAGATGATGGGCTCCAGAGAATCAAACTTAAAAGATTCCTGAATTCCTCTGGATGGGTGAAAAGAATTCTCACAATCGAAAACAATTATGAGAGGATGGTATAAAGGTAGAACCATGAATCTTTAGAAGAACGTGTAAGGATTTAGATGGAACTCATCTTCGGTCTTGGAAATCCGAGACTGACGACGAGAAACACCACCATGATGGAACTCTTCTTCGGTCTTAGGTCTTCGGCACTCTAGAACAATGAAGAATAGAAAGGTTGAACCAACGATGAAAGAATTTGAAAGATCTTGGAGAAAGACATATGACGGATGATAATTCATTCTTACGTCAACTTTGAAAGAATTTGAGAATAACTCCAGAATTTTTTTAGAAGAGTCAGGTAAGACCCTGGGAAAAGACCTGTTGGTTAGGGCCCACTCAAAGATACACCGTTGGACGATTACTTGAATGGGAGAATGCACCGGTTGAATTAAATGGCTTGAATGAGATAACAACCTCGAAATAGCTTGAACGGATCTTGAATGGAAAGACGAGCCTTCTGAGATATCTTCAGCACTCTAGAACAAATGAATAGGGAGAAGTGAATGCTTAAGAGGTGCATCAGCATGAGAAAACATTTGAAACAAGAAAAGGAATATGATCAACACCAAAATCTCGAATCGAATCCACCGGAGAAGAAAAAAACGAAGAATGATGAACTTGAAACTCCTGACCATCTTCATGACAATCACCGGATAAGAACATTGAAGGGAAAGAAAATGGAGAGACTTATCATGAATAAAATGGATAGTTGATTAAAAATCCGAGTCCTTGAAGAAAAGGGGTGGGAGGGCAGGAAAAACAAAGACAACTTGGGACGTATGAAACAAACACCATTGAGAAAACTTAGAATTTCTCTCATGAATGGGGGAAATGATAGGATCATCTTGACAGGAAGCGAACCGATTGGAAAAGAATTGACATGCCAATCTCAATAAACAAGAAGGATTAACATCCACATAGAAATATGATAACACCATTTAGAAAAGGTATGGAATCCACATTTGACTTCCAAGCAACTCGAATACCACAACTCAAAACAAAACAAAGGATTGGCTTGCAGAATAAGCCGGAAATAAACATATGATAGAGATTGCATCCGAAGTTTTTGTGGTGGGGCCTGCACGGGCTCGATCGTACAACACCATCATGTACAAGGCAGTGCACATGACATACGAAGCGTCCCCGAGTCAACATAGCCAAGGACTCTTTAATACACAACGAGACCACTGTAAAACCAACCGTGGACAGGCGGACCACTAGACGTCGAACTCCAATCTTATATCATGCACTTGTCGGAAAGATATCCTGGGTAACCACTTGAATTCCCACCTATTAACGCCTGAAACTTTCTGGTTATGCAATCTGGTGTTGGGGATACAGAGAGGCACAAATCTCACACAACTAACAAATCCTACACTCCAACTGTATCCATCCTTCAACACATAACCAAGAAACCTTCGGAAATTGTGTACCTTAGACCTTTGAAAACATCTGATATACTAGATGTGGAAATACATCTGATCGCTCTCCCCAGTACTGGGTGTCGTCAAACTACTCTCGCCACAAAGAGTTTAGAAGCGTTTTCGATGTTGGCGAGCTCTGGTATGTCGGAACTGAAACGATAAGCACTGTGACCAAAACACCTTAGAGCTCAACTCCCCGGGACACAGCCACAACCCCTAAGTGATAGGAGGCACCAAGACGGAATACCCGTCACAATGATATCGCAACAATCCAACCATACCTGCGTGATCCTAAAAAAAATTTGAGTGAAAAAGAGGAGAGTGAAGTGAAAACATCTATGTCAGGAGTCCTCACCAGAGCGACGAAGAGGCCGAGGAGTAAAAAGAAATCCTACTCTCTGATATAACTAAGACTCAAAATAGTTTTCTTCTAGACTCAACAACGGCAGCGGTCCGATTAATGAATGGGGCGCCTAAGGTCGGTAGGGCTCTAATACCAACTTTTAGTGCCCAAGATGCGATTATATCCCAATCACGTGATGAATTTATGATTGGGGCACAACGCATTTCGAGCGCATAGAGAGGCGGATATCATTACAAAATACCATGTACTGAATGGATGAGTATACAAGATACAGGGTTACACTCGCCACTAGTTACAACATTCATACAACAATACATCAATAGATAGCAACCATCATACAGAAGAGCAGGATCCGACTACGGATGAAATCAAACAAAAAAGAAGAACGACATCCACCCTCCTAATCCTAGGTTCCCCGACCCAGAACCTAACCCCTTGATCGAAGAAGAAGAACTCCAAAAGCAATCAAGCTTCGCTCTCACGTGATGAGCATCGTATTACCTGTACCTGCAACAGTTGTTGTAGTAAACTGTGAGCCACAAGGACTTAGCAATCCCATTACCATGGGTATCAAGACTAGCAAAGCTTAATGGGTATGGAAGGGATAAGTGGTGAGGTTGCAGCAAGCGGCTAAGCATTTATGGTGGCTAACATACGAGTACAAGAGTAAGATGAGAAATTACACAAACGGTCGCAAACTAGTAATGATCAATAAGTGATCCTTAACTACTTACGTTCAAGCATAACCCCATCGTGTTCTCTTCTCGAACTCAGTCGAAAAGGGACCGTCACGGTAATGCACACGCTTGGTGTATTTTAATTCGAATCTGGTGTCAAGTTCTCTACAACTGGACATTAATAATTCCCATCTTCCACATAACCGCGGGCACGGCTCTCGAAAGTTTAAACCCTGCAGGGGTGTCCCAACTTAGCCCATGACAAGCTCACGACCCACGGAGACAATCCTCCATCGCGGGACCCTCCAATCAGACTCGGAATCCCGGTGCATAAGACATTTCGACAATGGTAAAACTAATCTTGCAAGACCTCCTGGCGTGCTGACACCCTGATAGTAGCCGCGCGTATCTCATCTCAGGCCACGTCCGGATGGGACATCCTACAAGTAAAACCAGCCCTTGAGTTTCCCCGAGGTGGCCCCGCAGTCTACCCGTTTCGGACCAACACCATCAGCACTGGCCCCCCTGCTATGTAGAAAATCCTCGGGTTCGTGACGCCCTATGCCAATTAATTATAAGGTTCAAGTATTATTATGGCAAATGTTAAAACCAATGTTGGGCCTTGCTGGAAGAGTTTTATTCAAAGCGAATAGTCAAGAGGGCCCCATACCCCTCACCGTGTTAGGGACACAAAATCAAGGAACATAACATCGGTATGATGGAAACTAGGGTGGCAAGAGTGGAACAAAACACCAGGCATAAGGCCGAGCCTTCCACCCTTCACCAAGTATATATGTGCATTAATTAAATAAAAGATATTGTGATATCCCATGATATCCATGATATCCATGTCCCAGCATGGAACAACCTGCAATTGCACCTGCAACTAGCAACAGTATAAGAGGGGCTAAGCAAAGCCGTAACATAGCCAAACAACGGTTTCCTAGGAAGGGTGAAAAGGTTAGAGCTATCATGGCAATTTGGGAGGCTTGATAACCAAGTGGTAGGTAGCGGAACATAGCGATAGCATCGAGACAATTAGCATAACAAAGATAGTAGTAAGATCCAAGGTGATGGTCATCTTGCCTGAAATCCCGCTAGGAAGAAGACCGAATCCATGAAGTAGACAAACCAACGTAGTTGATCGGATCCTCACAATCGCAACGTAGCCAGAACTATCAAGGAGAAGCGCAACCAGAAAGAAGCAAACATCATGGTAAACAAACATCACATAAACATGGCATGATGCGCAACCAAGTATGATGCATGTCCGGTTTAATGAGGCATGACATGGCAAAGTGCAACAAACAATACTACAAGTTAAGTGGAGCTCAATATGCAACGAGTTGCACATTGGACAAACACCACATTTAATTATTAACTTAACTCCCATTTATGTACTCAACAATATTAAATGTTATTAAACATGGCAAGGGGTGAAGCATAATTAAACTAACTATTTAGGCAAGTTTAAATGAGGCCGGAAACATCAAACAACAATTCCGGTAATTCCTCATGTGCATATAGCAATTTGATGCAAACAACAATTTAAACCATTTTAAATATTGTTATCACGATGCGGATGACATATGAAGGTATATGTAATTTTATGCAAATGTTGACATGAGCATGTTATGAAGCATTTTTCACCGTGGTGGAACGAAATGGGTGCCACGACAACGACAATGGAAATGGTGCCACGACAACATTCCGGTTCCAGTAACTCGTTGGGGTACTGGTGCAAAAGAGCAAGTGTGCGGATGTGCGGAACATGCAAAAGATGGTGGGGTGATCCCGGTTACCGGGTTCCCATGGGTCGACAGCATGGCAAACGAGGAGGAACGTGCAATGACAACTCGGACACGATGCAACCATGAGCATCTCATGGAACACACATGCATTCTGTCCACGGGCGGCGTCTCGGCGGTTATACCTTTGAAGTGTGCATTTTAGAACGGATCAAGTTCATTGAGGGAAATGGATGTTCTCGCAACGGTAGTGGAAGTAGTGGTAATGGCGACGGTAGTGGAAGTAGTGGTTCACATTTCGCAGTCGTACACACTCCGTAGATGATCGGGGTCGACGATAGAGATACACACGTTGTTGGGGTACTTGTCGGTCCGGTCTTGGTGCAGATGTACATGATAAACGTAGTGGTACTAAGAACCAGTCATCGAGGGACTTGCCGAAATCCACAGAGCCGGTGTGCTTGTTCGGGCGTCGGTCTTGCCGGTGGGGTACTTGGCGAATCCGTGTAGTCGCACACGAGTCGTTGTACACTTGACGGGTCCGAAAGAGGAACTTGGCGCGTCCAAAATCTTCAGGGATTGTCCTTGGACTTGGCGGTGTTAGTCTCCTCGGGTCAACAGTTATGTGCAAGGGCCAGAATGACTGGCAACTTGGGTGGCTCCTCAAGGCCATGGAGACGACAGGCAGCAGGAGGCTGCTAGTGGAGGCAGCAGGGCGGCCCTGGTATGCGGGAGCTGATAGTTGAGGCGAGGGTCTTGGGCGTGGAGTAACACATGCGGCGGTTGGACTTGTTGTCGAGTTGCAGCAGTGGGGCTGTCGACGATGGCTTGCAAGGAGGCCGATGCCCTGGAGGGAGGAAGTAGGGAGCTCGGGCGCGAGCTCCTCTGCAGCGCGGTTGTAGCAAGCCACGAGGAGGCTCAAGCGTGTGGCGGGGTGAATTGTCGAGCTCGAGGAGGAGGCCGAGCACTATGGGGGCGCGACGATGGTGCCGACTCGTGGTTCGCCGGCAGGAAGAGGCGGTGTAGTGGGGCGACGGGGATGGACGGAGGAGATGGGATCGCTGGCCAGAACGATGGCACGACAGCAGAGGAAGGGGTCGCCGCAGGCGCTGTTCACGCGGAACGACTAGAGGCGCGGGCGCCATGGAGGGGAGGCGACGTGGCTGCGGTGGTTGAGGCCAAATGGTGGGAGCGGCTGCAGGGCCATCGTGCGGACCGAGGGGACGATGCCAGGACCATAGTTGGTCTCGCGGTGGAGGCCATGGATGAAGGAGGGGAGCTGGGGGATCGGGATCGAGCAGGAGAGACGGGGGATCAAGCGGATGGGGTTCTGGCGGCTCAAGGGGAGAAGATCGAGCGTTGGGTGCAGGGCTACGGGCTAGGGTTAGCAAGGGAGAGAGACTGGGCCTCGGTGGGCCGACCTGCTGGGAGGACCAAGTGGCAAGCTAGGCTTCTCTTCTCTCTCTTATATTTGTTTTTGCAGAAAAGAATTAGATAGAAGAAAAAGAAAGTGAGGGTTAAGGAAAGAATTTGCGCATGCGAATAATTTCCCCGGACTCACAAAAATGTGCTCGTTCCAAGAAAATTGCAGTGGGCAAGATGGCAAGGTTTAAATTCAAATGCATTTGAATTTAATTCAAATGGTTTGAACAAGGAGTAGGATTCCAAAGTGTCCAAAAATGTTGAACATTTAGGAAGAGCCTCGATAAGTGGTAAAGGAATTATTGGCAAGGTTAGAGAGTCAAAACTTGAGGAAGAAAAAGCCAAGGGATTTAACATGCATGTGGGTTCATGGGTGATTCCAAACAATGGAATATCTAATATAGCTACCTAATAATATTGAGAGACTTTTTTATGTTTTATAGAGAATTTCACCATGTGAATTTCCCTCAATTTAAATGGATCGAAGACCCATACAATTTATTTAGTTGAGTTTTTAAAAAGGGGTGCAAGATGATTTGATGCAATGCACATGATACCAAGATGAATGCAACGAATAAAACAAATCACATGATGAATCTCAAAATCCATGGAAGGCATCTGGAGTGCCAGTCTTGGGGCTTCATCATAGCGTATCAAAAGTTCTTGTCTTGAGTCCACGTAACACTTCAGTGTTCACCCTCTCAGCTTGTCCATTGCTCCGGGGGTGTGTCATAGAGGTGAATGAGTTCTTGCATCCGAGGGTACGAACATATTGCATGAAGGCGTGGCTCGTGAATTGGGTGCCGTTATCGGTGATGATCCTTGTCGGAACTCGAAAATGACACACCAATTCTTTCAAGAACTTGATATCTCACTGAGCATTCACCTTTCTCACGGCAGTCACTTCCGTCCACTTTGTAAACTTGTCGATGACGACGAACAAGAATTCAAAGCCCCCGATCGCTCGGGGGAAGGGGCCGATTATATCGAGCCCCCGGACCAAAAATGGCCATGATAAAGGGATTGTCTAAAGGGTTGGGGCAGGCAGGTGTGTTCTCTTGGAATGGAACTGGCAGGCTTCACATGTCGTGACGAGCTCGGCCGCATCTTGGAGGGCTGTGGGCCAATAGAATCCTTGCCGAAATGCTTTCCCAACTAATGCCCTTGATCCAATGTGTGAGCCGCACTTTCCTTTGTGAATCTCAGCTAGCAGTTCCTTTCCATCCTCCCGGCAGACACACTTCAATTTCACACTGTTGGGCCTCCTTCTGTATAGAGTGTCATCGACAAACTGATACATACTGGCCCACCGGGCTACTTTAGCTTCACCTTGGTTGTCGGGAAGTTCTCCGGTTTGGAGGAAGCGGACGATGCGCCTTGCCCAAGTTGGAGCCTAGGGCTTGGCAACAAGGACTAGAGGCACCTCCTCTGCTGCGGGAGCACCATCCTCGTTCGCTGGGTACATAGGCCCGACTAGAGGGGGTGGTCCAGAAGGCTGTGAGGTGTTGTTTCCAGCAGGATCTCTACCGGGAGCGGACGGCTCGACTGGGAGAGGCTTGCCATAGTCAAACTTTCTCCTTTTTCGGGCCATTGTGGCTGGTGATACGGAGGGCTGAGAGAGATGAAGAACAAAAGTTCCTAGTTCCACAGGAAGCTTCTATGCATCACACTTTGACAGGTGATCAACTATGTTATTTTCCGCACAAGGTACATGGTCTGTTTGTAACCCATCAAAGTGCTCCTCCAATCTCCTTACTTCCTTGACGTATGCTTCCATCAATGGGCTTTGATAATCCTTCTTGACTTGTCTCACCACAAGCTGTGAATCTCCTCGTATGATCAGCTTCTTGATTCCCAATTCTATTGCAATTCCGAGCCCGGCAAGGAGCCGTTCATACTCAGTTGTATTGTTGGTGGCTTCTTCCCAGGCAAAGTGCATTTGGACAACGTATTTCAAGTGCTCCCTGGAGGGGGCAACAAGAAGCACGCCAGCCCCTACACCTTGTAGGTAAAAGGCACCATCAAAATAGATAATCCATTTTTGGGGTGATTCCTTGCCGGGGATAGATGTCTCTATCACTTCCTCATCACGGGTTGGCATCCATTCTACAATAAATTCTGCCAGCACCCTGCTCTGAATAGTTGATGTGCTCTCATACTTCAAACCAAAGCTGGATAACTCCAAACCCCACTCCAATATTCTGCCGGTAGCCTCAGGGTTTTGGAGTATCCTTTGCAATGGAAAATGAGTGACAACCGTGATCTCATGGGCTTGGAAGTAGTGGTGCAGTTTCCTTGAGGCCATAATGAGACCAAAGATCAACTTTTGCACGCCAGAGTACCTCGACCTAGCCCCTTGTAAGAAGGAGATGACGAAGTACACTAGGCGCTGCACTACTTTCTTCGATGCCACATCCTTGGGGTTGCTCTCGTTGCCGTACTCATTGCTGTCATGATCCTTTTTTGACTCTGCCATTATCTGTCCACTTTCTGCCTCATCTACCACTTGGTTGGTTCCCGCTAAGTATAGCAACATCGGCTCTTAGGGTTTATGTGCAACCAAGGTAGGCACAGACGATAGGTAGGCCTTCAACACCTGCAGAGCTGCATCTACTTCCAGGGTCCACTTCATAGGTCCTACCTTCTTCAAAATTTTAAAGAACGGCAAGGCGCGCTCAGCAGGCTTGGAAATGAACCTACTCAGTGCAGCAACGCATCTCATCAAGCGCCTCACATCCTTGACTGTCCTTGGCACTTGGATCTGCTCGATGGCTTTGATCTTGTCAGGGTTAGCTTCGATCCCCCGACGGGACACGAAAAAACCAGGCAGCTTGCCGAAGGGGTCACCAAACACATACTTCTCCGGATTAAGGTTCAAATTGATCTCGCGCAGATTAGCAAATGTCTCCTCCAAATCCACATGGAGTGATGAACGATGTCTTCTCTCCATATTCTTTGGACATAAAGATCTGGTGATATCTGGAATACGCGTCCAGAAAGGAGAGCAAATCACACCCTGAAGTGGAATCCACAATCTGGTCGATACGCGGCAAGGGAAATGGGTCCTTTGGGCAAGCCTTCTTGAGATCTATGAAATCAATGCAAAGCCTCCATTTCCCATTTGCCTTACGGACTACCACTGGATTTGCTAGCCATGTAGGATGCAGTACTCCTCTAACCAAACCAGCTACCTTATGTTTCTTGATTTCCTCGACAATGAATTGCTGCCTTTCCAAGGCCTGCTTCCAAACTTTCTGCTTCACAGGTTGGGCATGTGGGCAGACAGCAAGGTGGTGCTCGATTACCTCCCTGGGAACACCGGGGATATCAGATGGTTGCCAAGCAAACACATCGATATTCACCCACAGGAAGGCAACAAGCGTGCTTTTCTATTTGTCATCAAGGGTGGCGCTGATGGTGGAAGTACCGTCAACGCCAGCCAGCCCTGCTGGGACCTTCTTCACTTGGGGTGTAGCAACCTTGTAACTCTTGCTATTGGAACACTCCGGCACGTCGTCAATGGGTGACATGCACTCGGAGGGGGCACGCTTCCCAGACTCCTTGCCAGAGGTCCTAGAACTCCTTTTCTTTCTTTTGCTTCCTTGGCAGGAGCTGTTGCTACCACAGCTTCTACTGCGACTCCATCTCGGTACATCTTGTCCATGCAGATAATTGGATCCTTCTCATCTGATGCGATAGTGATGACTCTAGTGGCCCAGGCATCTTCGGAGTGTTATAAGCCTAGTGGGATGCTGCCATGAACTTGGCCAGGGCCGGGCACGCAAGAATCCCATTGTAAGGCAGGGGAGATCAACCGCATCAAACACAACCTTCTCTGTCCGGTAGTTAAGCTCTCCCCCAAATGTCACCGGCAATGTAATCTTCGATTTAGGATGGCTCCTGCCGGGGTTAACTCTTTGAAACATGCCGATAACCTCTAGCTCTTCTTCTCCTATCTAAAGCCTATTGATGACTGCTGGGGAAATTAGATTCAGCCAGGCCCCACCATCCACTAACATCTTTGTGACCTTGAGGTTGCGAATTGTCGGGGAGACCAACAATGCCAAGCATGCTACCATAGTGGTGCAGTCAGGATGATCCTCCTCATCAAGGATGATTGGCGTGCGAGACCATTTGAGTGGTTTCTGGGCCTCTGGTGCTGGCTCCATGAGATTGATCTCTCGTGCCCATCGCTTGAGTTGGCGGTGGGAGGCGTGCAAAGATGCATACCCATCAATGCATATGGCGTCAGTGGCCTTTTGAAATTCCTGCTCACTGGTTTCCTCTTCATTTCCTTCATCACTCACATCATCATAGACTTCCTTCTCTTGGCTTCTTACTGCGCTTCTTGCCCTTCCTCTGACTGGTTGATTCATCTTCACCCTCTGAATCAACATTGATGCAATCCTCCTCTCCAGGCAACTTTCTTCCCTCCTCCATCCGAGCACATTTATCCACCAACGTGTATAGCTCCTTCACAGTCTTGGGAAACCGCACATTCATCTTAGAATGAATGTGACAGTTGCACACATTGGACTGGAGGGCTGCTATAATGGCTGTCAGATGGACATTTGGAATATTCCTATGAACTTTACCGAATCTCTGTAAATACTTACGGAGAGTTTCTCCTTCCTTTTGCTGGAGAGTTGCAGGTTGCTGGGCCTGCCGGGCTCTTGGTGGCCACCTGTGAAGGCACCGATGAACTCGTGGCATAGGTCTGCCCATGACAAAATGGTGTTCTCTGACAGTTGCACACATTGGACTTGAGGGCCAAAGGGAAGTAGTTGGCGAACACCTTCTCATATCTTCCCCTAGCAGCTTGAACAACAATGGTGTAGATGCTCAGGAACTCTGCCGGGTTTAGCCTCCCGTCGTACTTCTTAGGTATCTCTGGCTTGAATGTGCGAACGGACGACCAACAGACTTGTCACAGCTCTTGTGTGAAGGTAGGGCAGCCGACCTTGAAAGGAAGGCACCCACCAACACCGAACGCAGGCTTGTCGACGTTGAGGCCGTCGCACCCGTCGGTCTGGCGGAGGTCATCGTGGTGCCAATCTATGACGACGCACGCGTCTCCCCGCCACCTATCCTCCGCGGATCGATGTTAGCCTGGACGTGCTTGAGGGTCAGAAGAGGCCATCGAGACATCGTCGGGGTCTTGATTCAGCTGCGCCCGCGTCAGGAACCATGGTGGGGACTGCACAGTGGGGACGGCCCCCTCTGTTGGGCCAGCGTTACGGGAGGTTGTTGTCTCTTGGGGAGGTCGTGGCGGGCCAGCTCATCATGAGCCCCCAGCTATGGCGAAACCGAGCAGGCTCTAGATGGTGGCACACCATTCATCCATCTGCTCAGCCGCTGGTGGAAACCTCACTACCAACTGAGCTTGCGCCATAGCCTCCGTGGCTGTGCTTGGCATAGATCTTGATGACGTTGACCGCACCGTCGCCTGGCTCCTGATGGTTCTAACGGTGCCAGCGGCGACAAGGCGGTGGTGCCGCGTCCACGCAGCTGTGGGACGACCACCTGAGCAGCTGGGTCGCGCGGCGGTGGTGCTCGATGGTCAGCGGCTCCGTCGAGCGCAGCGGTCTGGTCGGCTCGCCTGAGAGGATGCACATGGGCCACGGTCGCTCCCGCGGTGGGGGCACCAGAGGGCGATGGTTCACCTCGGACCGAGCGCCGTTGCTGCAGATGTGCCCATCAGTGGGAGGAGAGGGTGCAGGCGAAGTGACCCCCTCGCCCGCTCCTTGTGGAACGTGACTGCCAAGGCATTGTTGATGCCGTTCTCCTCCGACATCTCCAGCCTCCATGTCGGCCGCTGGGGGAGTGGCGATGGCGCCACCTGCAACAATCACGCCCCCAGCAGTGTTCACGTCCACGCTCGCCCCCACATCCTCCAAGGCACTAGAGGCCGCGGGCGGCGGGGCTTTCGAGGTGGACGGATGGGCCGAAGGGTCGTACTTCTTCTTAGGTGCCATGGTGGATGGCGTCGTCGAAGACGAATATGGTGATGAAGATGATGCGTTGCGCACGCTTTCAGGTTCGCGTAAGCGAGCGCCCTACCTGGTGCGCCAAAGATGTTGCAGGATATCCACAGCTACCTATGGGACTAGGAGGCCCCTTGCTGGTTCGGCAGGGGGACGTCGCGTTGCACAAAGAGTAGACCAGCGCACGACAGCACGACAGAAAGCACACAAGCAATTTACCCAGGTTCAGGCCACCGTGAGGCATAAAACCCTACACCTGCTTTGGTGGATTCATGGTGGAATAGAGGTGGTAATGCGCAGTACACTTGCCCGACAAGGGTTGCCTATGGGTAGTTGTCACTACTCGTGTATGAGCTTATGGATTTTTCAACTTTCTAACCTTCTAACCCCTCATACGGGTGCCATGGGCCTCCTTTTATAGATTAAGGGGTCACCACAATGGCAAAGTAGTCATTATCCACTGATATTATAGCAAACAGTGCTATCATACCTAACTCTTCGGGCTGATAGGGTGCATTAAATGCACCGCTTAGTGTCACATCACTGGTTGGACGGTAAGGCTTGCCGGGCTATCTTGCCGGCTCCGCGCCTGTTTTCTTGGCACGTCGCAAGACAGGTGTCATCTGTGGGTTTCTTCTGTAGGAAATGGCTGCCATGTGGCGAATGGCTGCCACTTAATCAACATGCGGCTTGACACCGCACTAATTGACGACGTGGGTCATGCTTGAGCGGTTGGTGGAGTGGTTCTACCCCTGCGAGCCCCGGCAGACCTTGCCAGGGTGCCTAGGTTGCCTGCTTCGGGCGGTGGTCTCGCCCCTTGCCGGGCTCGCCTTCCCGGCAAGGGAGGCCCTTCTCTTGCCGATATCTTGCTCCCCTGGCCTGATCTTGGACTCTCTGAACTGTATGTTGGCTCTTCAAATCTCTTGGTCCTTCAAACTCTGACTTATGCTGGTGCCTCAATCTCGTTCTTGTGCCTGTACACAGTCTGGGCAACAGACCCAGGGTTTGTTGCACTGACAGCTAACAAACACGTTTAGCGCTTAATTAGTTAGTTAGTTATTTAAATATATATATATATGGTGATGTCGCACGTACAGAAGATATCACATAAGCGTTTGAAAAGTTGTTCCATATTAACAGGGATAAGCCACGTACACTTGTTGGCCGCATATTAGGATATTTGTTTCTTCTTCTTCCATTAAACCATTCATGTTACATGGGCTAAACAAAGTCTTGATGAGCACATTGATTTGGACTCAGAAACAAGAATTGGCCGGCGGCGGTTCGATAGGGGAGAAAGGATGCGGCTGGCGACGACTCGACCCGTGGCAATTAGAAGATGGAGGCCAATGCATCTGGCGGCCATTCGCCGATGGAGAGGAGAAGCTGCCTGATACGTCTCCAACATATCTATAATTTTTGATTGTTCCATGGTATTATATTATCTGTTTTGGATGTTTTATATGCATTAATATGCTATTTTATATCATTTTTGGGACTAACCTATTAACCTAGAGCAGTGCCAGTTTCTGTTTTTTCCTTGTTTTAGAGTTTCGCAGAAAAGGAATACCAAACGGAGTCCAAACGGAATAAAACTTTCGCGATGATTTTTCTTGGACCAGAAGACACCCAGAGACTTGGAGTGCAAGTCAGAGGAGCCTCGAGGCGGCCACAAGGGTGGAGGGTGCACCGGGGGTAGGGGTGGGGCATGCCCCCTGACCTTGTAGGCCACTCATAGGTCTCCTGACCTAATTCTTCCTCCTATATATACTCTTATACCCTAAAAACATCCATGCGAGCCACGAACCACTTTTCCACCGCCGCAACCTTGTGTACCCATGAGATCCCATCACGAAGGGCTTCTACATCAACACATTGCCTCTCCGATGAAGCGTGAGTAGTTTACTTCAGACCTACAGGTCCATAGCTAGTAGCTAGATGGTTCTTCTCTCTCTTTGATTCTCAATCAAAGTTCTCCTTGATGTTCTTGGAGTTCTATTTGATGTAATATGCTTTTGCGCTGTGTTTGCCAAGATCCGATGAATTGTGGATATATGATCAAATTATCTATGAACATTGTTTGAATCTCCTCTGAATTCTTATATGCATGATTTGATATGTTTGCAAGTTTCTTCAAACTACTGCTTTGGTTTGGCCAACTAGATTCGTTTTTCTTGCAATGGGAGAAGTGCTTAGCTTTGGGTTCAATCTTGCGGTGTCCTTTCCCAGTGACTATAGGGGCAGCAAGGCATGTACTGTATTGTTGCCATCGAGGATAACAAGATGGGGTTTTCATCATATTGCTTGAGTTAATCCCGCTATAACATGTCATCTTGCTTAATGTGTTACTCTGTTCTTATGAACTTAATACTCTAGATGCAGGCAAGAGTCGGTCGATGTGTGGAGTAATAGTAGTAGATGCAGTGTCGGGGGTGTAGTGCGACATATGCCAAAGGATGGCTTATCATGGTGGGGGAGAGTAATACGTCACCGGTTCCTAGAAACAGGATATGGCATAGATAGGTACGTGGACACATCTTACCCAGGTTTGAGGCTCTACTAGGAGACAACACACCTAGTCCAGCTCTGCGGGGTTTCCGCATGATTGCTATCTCAACAAGTAGCTACAAGATTGCTCCTTGAGCTGTTTGGCTAGAGGAGGAAAGAGGGCAAGGCTAGCTCTACTCCTCTCTTTATGTGTGTGTGCTATCTAAGAAGCTGAACCGTTTGCATGGGTGCCCTGAGGGTTTATATAGGCCTACCCCCAAGTGTACAATGCTAATCCGGCCAGGTGTGGGACCCGGCTGTCAGTGTCTCTAGTGGCCGGCTTCTCCGCCGACTGCTGGGGCCCACCGCCTGTCTCGTACTTGGCCGACAGGCCGCGCCCGCTGCTAGCGTGTCCTGCGGGCTGCTTAATACTGTGGCAGTGCCGCTGATGATGTGTGCTTTGTCGGGGGGGAGCATGGCTATAGTGCCGCCACCTGGCGGGTGTTTACTGTAGCCATTCCCCGTCTCTTCTAGTTAATGGCGCCTAGACTTTGAGGGAGGAGGAGGGCCGCCTGCTGGGAGTCGGCCTCCCCTGCGCCGACTGGTAACGGCCCGCCGCCTTCTGGCTTCTCACGAACAGGCAGGGGCCTCCACCTGCGGGCCGTACCCGACAGCCCGTCGTGGGGGCGCCGCACCCTAGGTCGTAGGTGATGTCACGGGCTGCGTAGCAATAGTGTCGCACCGAGCAGGGGTGCCTGCCTAGTACGGGGCACTATGGCCATGTTCCACCCTGAATTCGAGGGTGGCAGGCGGTACTGTAGCCACGACCCGTCTCGTCATTGTAAAGGCATGCTAACTTTGAGGGAACGAGGGGCCGACTGCCAGGAGTCGGCCTCCCTGGACGCCGCCTGCTAGGAGTCGACCCACCTCACGGCCACCCTCTGGGCTCCGCCGCGTTCCAGCAGCCGGCCGTTTAGACCAGCCGGCCCCTAGAAGGCGGGTGCTAATCTTTGATGCTTTGAGGGGCGCAGCTAGCCCCGATGTCTTGAAGTACCAAGGGGGCCGATGTGGCTATTTGTGGTCATTTACTCTAACAGTAGTCCCGGAAGCTGGTGGAGCGCCATGGCTGAAGGGGCGAGGATCCCCAGCAGCTTCCTACTCCGAGTGGCCTGAAAGTATTGCTTCATCCGTCTTCTTAAGTACCGACAGTTAGGAGCCGGCCGTATTCGAGTAGGCCGCCTGGTGAATTCGAAACATTTGCGATGAACCGGGCGGCCCGCCAGCCGGAAAGGATCTGGAGGCTGCGTGGTGGCCACACTCACCTTGTTGGATATATTTGAGGATTGTCTGGCCCTTCTCTGGTTCTACGCAGTGCTGGAAGACCCCAGTCACGCTGCATCTGACAAGCTCTCTGTTGACTATCGTGTAGGCTCCTGCTCGACGCTGCACCTGCCGGGCCGAGATCTCATTAGCTGGCAACTCTCTGTTCACGAGGAAATTGAGGATAGGTTGCACCCAGGATGGTGCTTGGACTTCGTCCACGGTCATCAAAGCCACTGGTACTAGGGAGGTTGGGTTGGGAGGCGGCAAGATGGAGTTGGCCACCACTTGCTGCGTTGATGGAGTCCCCGGGCCGATTGCTGCAGCCCCCAGGCCGGGTGCGACTATCGCAGTCCCTGAGCCACTTGGTGAAGTCCCCGGGCCGGCTGCTGCAGCCTCCAGGCCGGGTTGTGAAGTCCCCGGGCCGGATGCGACTGCTGCAGTCCCCGTGCCGCCTGCTGAAGTCCACGGGCCGACTGCTGCAGCCCCCAAGTCAGATCCGACTGCTTCGGGAGTAGACAGCATGAAGATGGACTCGGATTCTGGAGAAGGCTTAATAGACGGCTTGTGGAGGCATTGAAGGGAAACACCGACTGGTATTGCTTGGCGGGTGGAGCCGATCCGTGCCAGGGCATCAGCCTACTCGTTGTCGTTCCGTGGCACATGAACGAACTCGCACCCTTCAAAATATCCGCTGATCTGCTAGACGAGGAAGGGGTAACTCGCCATGTTTGCATCCTTGGCATCCCAGTCGCCAGACGACTGTTGGACCACCAAGTTTGAGTCGCCATAGCACAGGATCCGGCGGATGCCGATTTCTTTGGCCAGCCGGAGTCCGTGTACTAGCACCTCATACTCGGCCACGTTGTTGGAGACGGAAAAGCGAATTTCCAATGTGTATCTAAGCTTCTCGCCCTTGGGAGAGACGAGGACAACGCCGGCTCCCAAGCCGGTGCGCATCTTTGAGCCATGAAAGTGCATCCGCCAATGAGTGGAGTCCGGAGCTGGCGGCAGGTACAGGGTCTTGGCCCAGTCGACGAGGAAGTCGGCCAGTGCTTTGGACTTGATGGCCGTGCGTGGCTGGTAGAATATGATGTAAGGGGCCAACTCGATGGCCCATTTGGCCACCCGGCCTGATGCATCTCTGTTGCCAGTGATCTCAGCAAGCGGGGCAGTGCAGACAACCGTGAGTGGGTGCTCTTGAAAGTATGGCTTCAACTTCTTGGTAGCAAAGTGCACACCGTAAGACATCTTCTGGTAGTGGGGATAGTTCTGCTTTGAGGTCGAAAGCACCTCGCTCAAATAGTACACAGGCCTCTGGACCTGCTGTGCTCTGCCGTCCTCTAGGCGTTCCACCACAATGACAGTGCTGACCACCCGGCTGGCGGCGGCGATGTAGAGGTACATGGGCTCTTTAGCAGCCGGGGCCGCCAGGACAGGCGGGGTAGTCAGCATCTTTTTCAACTAGAGAAAATCCTCGTCTGCCTTGTCGTTCCACTCAAAGTGAGTGGTTTTGTTCATGAGTTGGTACAGGGGAAGAGCCTTCTCACCTAGCCGACTGATGAAGCGGTTGATGGATGCCAAGCAGCCGGTGAACTTCTAGACGTCTCGCGGTCGGGTGGGTCGCTCCATCCTCTCAATGGCCTTGATCTTCATAGGATTACACTCAATGCCGCACTCTGAGACCAGGAAGCCAAGGAGCTGGCCGGCTGGTACCCCAAAGACGCACTTCTCTGGGTTGAGCTTGATCTGAAAATGGCACAGATTATGAAAAGTTTCCTTGAGATCTTCCAAGAGGGTACCGCGGTTCTCCATATTCACCACAATATCGTCTACATAGACATGGGCATTTCTACCGAGTTGCTTGAGGAGGCACTTCTGCATGCAACGCTGAAACATGGCACCGGCATTCCTCAAGCAGAATGTCATAGTCAGGTAGCAGAAGGCTCCGAATGGTGTGATGAAGGCGGTCTTCAAGAGGTCGGTCAGGTTCAACTTGATCTGGCAGTACCCGGAGTAGGCATCCAAAAAACTCAGCAGCTTGCATCCGGCTGTGGAGTCTATCACTTGGTCAATCTGAGGCAAAGCAAACAAATCTTTGGGGCAGGCTTTGTTGAGGCTGGTATAGGCAATACACATGCACCACTTGTTGTTCTTCTTCAGTACAAGGACTGGGTTGGAAGCCACTCTGGGAAAAACACTTCCATAATGAAGCCGGCTGCCAGCAGGCGGGCGATCTCTTCACCAATGATTCTTCTCTTTCGACAGTTGGCGGAGGGGCTGTTTGACTGGTTTGGCATCTGATCTGACATGTAGCTTGTGCTAGCGAAATCCATCGGAACACCCGACATGTCTTTGGGAGACCATGCGAAGATGTCCCTATTCTCACGGAGGAAATCGACAAGCTCGCTTTCCTATTTGCTGTCAAGGTTGGCCCCTATGACAGTGTGCCTCTCCGGGTGCTCAGAGTCCTGATACGTTTCCAACGTATCTACTTTTCTAAACACTTTTGCCCTTGTTTTGGACTCTAACTTGCATGATCTGAATGGAACTAACCCGGATTGACGCTGTTTTCAGCAGAACTACCATGGTGTTACTTTTGTGCAGAAATAAAAGTTCTCGGAATGACGCGAAAATCCACGGAGACATGTTTTGGAATTAATGAAAAATACTGGTGAAAGAATCGGCATCAGGGGGCCCACACCCTGTCCACAAGGGTGCAGGGCGCGCCCCGCCTGGGCGGGTCCCACTGCCTCGTGGGCCCCCTAAGACTCCACGGACGTCAACTCCAACTCTATATATTCACGTTCGGGGAGAAAAAAAATCATAGAGAAGGATTCATCGCGTTTTATGATACGGAGCCGCCGCCAAGCCCTAATTTTCATCGGGAGGGCTGATCTGGAGTACTTTCGGGTCTCCGGAGAGGGGAATCCATCGCCATCGTCATCATCAACCTTCCTCCATCACCAATTTCATGATGCTCTCCGCCGTGCGTGAGTAATCCCATCATAGGCTTGCTGGACAGTGATGGGCTGGATGAGATTTACCATGTACTCGAGTTAGTTTTGTTAGGGTTTGATCCCTAGTATCCATTATGTTCTAAGATTGATGTTGCTATGACTTTGCTATGCTTAATGCTTGTCACTAGGGCCCAAGTGCCATGATTTCAGATCTGAACCTATTATGTTTTCATGAATATATGTGAGTTCTTGATACTATCTTGCAAGTCAATAGTCACCTACTATGTGTTATGATCCGACAACCCCGAAGTGACAAAAATCGGGACCACTCTTGGTGATGACCGCGGTTTGAGGAGTTGATGTATTCACTAAGTGTTAATGGTTTGGTCCGGTACTCTATTAAAAGGAGGCCTTAATATCCCTTAGTTTACAATAGGACCCTACTGCCACAGGAGGATAGGACAAAAGATGTCATACAAGTTCTTTTCCATAAGCACGTATGACTATATTCGGAATACATGCCTACATTACATTGATGAACTGCAACTAGTTCTGTGTCACCCTATGTTGTAACTGTTGCATGAGGAATTGCATCCGACATAATTATCCATCATTGATCCACTGCCTACGAGATTTTCACATATTGATCTTTGCTTAGTTACTTTTCCATTGCCACTGGTACAATTGCCACAAAAACTACTACTGTTACTTTTGCCACTATTACCGTTACTTCCATACTACTTTGCTACTAAATACTTTGCTGCAAATATTAAATCTTTCACATGTGGTTGAATTGACAACTCAACTGCTAATACTTGAGAATATTCTTTGGCTCCCCTTGTGTCGAATCAATAAATTTGGGTTGAATACTCTACCCTCGAAAACTATTGCTATCCCCTATACTTGTGGGTTATCAAGACTATTTTCTGGCACCATTGCCGGGGAGCATAGCTCTATTCTTTGAGTCACTTGGGATTTATATATGTTGATCAGTATGAGGAACTTGAAAGATGAAAGAACCAAGATTTTTCCCTCAACTACAAGGGGAGGTAAGGAACTGCCATCTAGCTCTCCACTTGATTCTCCTTCTATTTTGAGTAAACTTGCGACACCTACTCTTGCTATTGATTTTGATATGTCACATGTTATTGATGATGCCGCTTCTGCTATGCATGATTCTTATGATGAAACTACTTCTATGCTTGATAATACTGTGCCATTAGGTGAATTTCTTGATGAACAACTTGCTAGGGTTAGAGAGAATGAAATTATTGAAATAGATAATATTGATGAAAGTGATGATGAAGATTCTCTCCCTAGATATGAATTGCCTGATGTGCCTGTGGGTTATGTTATGGATGAAGAAACTGCTAGAGACCTTTTTGCTTGCAAAGATAGATATGATCTTAAGAAACTGTTAGCTAAGCTGAAATAAAAGTCTTTGAATGCTAGAATGAAATACGACCCTGCTTTTGCTACTTCACCTATCTGTATTTCTGATAAGGATTATGATTTCTCTGTCGATCCTGGGTTAATTACTTTAGTTGAATCTGATCCTTTCTATGGCTATGAATTTGAAACTATTGTGGCACATCTTACTAAACTGAATGATATAGCCACCCTGTTCACTCATGAGGAAAAAAATTGTTACTACTATATCCTTAAGTTGTTTCCGTTCTCAATAAAGGGTGATGCTAAAACATGGTTCAATTCTCTTGCTCCTGTTTGTGTGCGTAGTCCCCCAGATATGATTTATTACTTCTCTGCTAAATATTTCCCTGCTCATAAGAAACAAGATGCCTTAAAGGAAATATATAATTTTGTGCAAATTGAAGAAGAGAGTCTCCCACAAGCTTGGGGAGGCTTCTCCGATTACTTAATGCTTTGCCTGATCATCCTCTCAAGAAAAATGAAATACTTGATATCTTTTATAATGGACTAACCGATGCTTCCAGAGACCACCTGGATAGTTGTGCTGGTTGTGTTTTTAGGGAAAGAACTGTTGAGCAAGCTGAATTGCTATTGAATAATATATTGAGTATTGATAATGATTGGACACTTCCTGAACCAACTCCTAAGCAAACTCCGAAGAGAAGGGGTATTCTATTTCTCAGTCCTGAAGATTTGCAAGAGGCAAAGAAATCTATGAATGAAAAGGGTATTAAAGCAGAAGATGTTAAGAATTTACCACCTATTGAAGAAATACATGGTCTTAATAACCCGACACATGTAGTAAAGGTAAATTCTCTCTATAGATTTGATGAAGGTGATATTCCTCGTAATAAGTGTGCTAGTCAATGCTTGGATGAGTTTGATAATTTTATTGTTAAACAAGAAAACTTCAATTTTTATGTTGGTAGATAATTGAAACATAATGCTTATATGGTTGAACACTTGAGTGATTATATGTCTAGAGTTAAAGTGACCTTGAACTTATTAGTAAACATGCTTCTATGGTTACTACTCAAGTAGAACATGTGCTTAAAGCACAAGATGATTTGCTCAGTGAATTAAATTATGAGAAAAATGATATTGCTGTTATAGTTGTGACTAGAGGCGGTATAATGACTCAGGAACCTTTGTATCCTGTGGGCCAGCCTAAGAGAGTTGAGCAAGATTCTCAGAGAATTAATGTTGATGCACCTAGTCCTTCTAAGAAGAAGAAAAAGAAAAATGGTAGGACTTTGCATGCTTCTAGTGAACCTGTTGTTGACACACCTGAGAATCCCAATGATATTTCTATTTCTGATGCTAAAACACAATCTGGTAATGAACCTGAACCTAGTGATAATGTTAATGATGATGTTCATGATGATGCTCAACCTAGCAATAGCAATGATGTAGAGGTTGAACCTGCTGTTGATCTTGATAACCCACAATCAAAGAATCAATGTTATGATAAGAGAGACTTCGTTGCTAGGAAGCACAGTAAAAAAAGAGAACCATGGGTTGAGAAACACATGGCTTTTCCTCCTAAACCATCCAAGAAAAAGGATGATGAGGATTTTGAGCCCTTTGCTAAAATGATTAGACCTATCTTTTTGCATATGCATTTGACTGATATGCTTAAAATGAATCCTTATGCTAAGTATACGAAAGATATTGTTAGAAATAAAAGAAAGATACCGGAAGCTGAAATTTCCACCATGCTTACCAATTATACTTTTAAAGGTGGAATACCAAAGAAACTAGGAGATCCCGGAGTACCAACTATACCATGCTCCATTGAAAGAAACTATCTTAAAACTGCTTTATGTGATCTTGGAGCTGGTGTTAGTGTTATGCCTCTCTCTTTATACCATAGACTTGATATGAATAAGTTGACACCTACTGAAATATCTTTGCAAATGGCCGATAAATCAAATGCTATACCTGTCGGTATCTATGAAGATGTGCCTGTTGTGGTTGCAAACATTAATATTTTAACGGACTTTGTTATTCTAGATATTCCTGAGGGACGATATTAGCTCTTTTATCCTTGGTAGACCCTTTTTGAATACTGCAGGGGTTGTTATTGATTGCAACAAAGGCAACTCCACTTTTTATGTTAATGATAATGAGCATACGGTACACTTTCCGAGGAAACAACCTCAAGTCCATAGTATCAATTCTATTGGAAAAATTTCAATGATAACTATTGGAGGTTTTGAATTCCCTCTTCCCACTGTCAAGAAGAGATATGATATTCTTATTATTGGGGACATGCACATCCCCGTTGAGGTAACCTAGTGTTATTCGAAAATTCACCCGTTTCATGTTATTCAAAAATGGTTTGTTAACAAGACTTGATCAACTTTGTTAGTGGATTCCTTTTGATGAGCATGAGATGGATGAAGTTAGAAAGCACAACTCTTTGTACCCTCCTTTTACTTTCTCTTATTTAGATTAAATAATGCAAAAGTAGTATTTTCTGTCTATTTTCTGAATTATCCTTGCAATAACAATACCCCAAAAATAAAAGTTCTCCAAATGTTCTGAAAATGAAATATGATTTTTTGTAGAATATTTAAGAATTACTGGCACTGAGAACACACCAGGGGGCCCCACCATTTGTCCACGAGGGTGCAGGGCGCGCCGACACCCTGGGGAGCGCCCCCTGCCTCGTGGACCCCACTAGACCCCCTCCACTTATTCCAGCACCCACTCACTTCATCTTCCTCCAGAAAAATCCTCCCATAGCTCAAACCCATGTTCTAGCTCATCTTGCTGCCATTTTCGATCTCCTTGCTTAAAGGTCCATTCACAAAACTATTTGGGGAGATTGTTCTTCGGTATGTGACTCCTCCAATGGTCCAATTAGTTTTTGTTCTAGTGCTTTATTTACTGCAATTTTTTGTTGTTAAGGTGACCCTGTTCTTTAGCTTGCATGTCAAATTTATATGGTATAAAGTAGTTTTAATGCATGATATATCCTCTAGGCACTTGTGGGAGTAGTTGCTATCAATTTTGTGGAGTTTGGTTCACTTTTATTTTGAGTCACTAAAATTTTAGAATTTTAGAAAATTTTAGAGGGAGAAAATGTTGAAGAGATTGTTGAGAGGCTCTTCGAGCCGAAGCACGAAGGATAAGCAGAATGAGAGAATAAAAAGCCCGAATACAATCTTCCTCGCACTACAGAGGTCCGACCGTGCGAATGGCCTTGTGACGAGTTCTTGAGAGCCGCTGGAATTCATGATGAGTTTTATTACTTGGCTGAGAATGCAGGCCTCACTGACTTCATCCACGACCAGCGCGAACAGTATCTCCTACTCACTAATAGTTTTGTGCAATTTTTTTATTTCCATGCTAAGAAATCACCACCTTCAGTGGAGTTTCACTTATATGATGACGTTAAGTAGATGTCACTCCATGATTTTTTTCGGGTCTGCAACATACCCTTTGAGGGCAGCATCGAGGAACCACATCGTAGTGATGTGGATGGGTTTATTGATAGAATTGTTGTAGGAGAAACTAGGAAAGTTTCCTATGCAAGAATTACTAGTATACATTTTCATGTTTTACGTTACTTTGCGATATTTGCTAGTAGATGCTTAATTGGTCACGGGAATAGTGGAAATCTTAATGCTCCGGATATTGTCATTTTGCGCCATGCTTTCGTGATACAACTTTCAGCTTAGGCGCTATTGTTGCTAAACGATTGAGTCTGAACCATACAAAGGGCCCCATCTTCGGAGGCATCTTTGCTCACGCCTTGCTTTACACTTTGAGATACCTATTAGGCATTATGAGAAAGAGGAAAAGTTGCTGCCCCCTATTTTTCTAGATTATACGAGTATGGTAGCACATAATTTTATTGTTAAAAATAAGAAGACGATGCTTAAGTATAATTTGATATTTTATAGAACTCATTGTAAGATTATTACCTTGCCCGCACCCTCTTTGTTTAACATACTTTCAGGCACATACCTCATCTTACCCGAGGCTTTTATGCATACGGGAGGCTGACACAAGTCCCAGAACCTAAGCCTGATCCACCACTTGACCCTTATCAACAGTTAGTTTATCAGTGGGATCCTGAGGATATCGCCAACTAGTGGCATCCTGAGGACCCTCCTTAGTACACCACAGAGTGTAGCTTCGATCCGTGGGCATAGACCAACTTAGGCCAAAATCCTAAGCTTGGGGGAGTACGTATTTCTCACCGACATTACATTCATGTTCAGACACTCATGCCAGTTGTTGGTGCTCATACTTTTTCATTGTACTATCCATGCTAGTTTATTTTCTTTTCTAAGCCTTCTTCTTGTGTGCTTGAAAAACCTTAAGAAAAACAAAAAAAAATTAGTTGTAGCTTTTAGCTAGTTTAGTTTCCATGCCTGTAGTAGTAGTAATTAAAAGAAAACCCAAAAAGATTTCTCGTTCTTCTTTTGCTTGTTGGGAGCTTTCCCGTGTAAATATTATTTCTTTTCTTATTCTTCAGGGGTCGAGAGGAGAAGACCATGATGAAAATGTTGAGTGGCTCTCATATGCATTATTGTTGATTTAACCAAGAGCCCATATTACCTGGTCTTCTCCCTTGTACTAAATGCTTGCAAATTCCAGCTTAGTCCAATGCACATGCACTATTATTATTATGCACACCGTTCGGTCGTGCGAGTGAAAGGCAATAATGACGATATATGATGGACTGATTGCAATGACAATTAGACCTATCGTGCGAGAGAAGCTGGTATGAACTCGACCTATCTTGTTTTTGTAAATATGATTAGTTCATTGTTCCCGATTCAGCCTATTATGAATGAGAGATGTTTGCAATGACAATTAGAGATTATAGTTGCTCATGCCATGCTTAATTAGCTAGGAGTTTATAATGGCTTACCTTGCTGTTGACGCTCAAAAGTGGCACGTTTATAAAGAGTGGCTTGAAATGGCTCTTTTCGAGAGGATGAAGATGAATATGAAGATGGTATAAAACGGAGCTTGGATGTAAAAGTTATGACAAGTTCAGAGATCCTCATGTCGACACCAGATTAAAGAATGTCCAGTAACCCAATGAATATGGCTTCAAATGGAGAAAGTTTCAACAAGAAAGTTGTGCATCTCGTCGAAACGATCGATTTTTATATAAAGATCGTCTCAATCCGAGGTCGTATGCAAAATTTTGAGCCCGTACAGTGAGACCCTCCAGCGAGCAAATATGACGCCTGGAACCAGACACATATGTGGGTATGTATGATGAGCTGCGTGAGTAATTAGCTGTTTTGCACGAGCGATTTGACCCTCGAGATGTCTTCTGATGAAAAAACGTTCAACATGAAAGATGTCCGTCTCGTCGAAATGGTCAAGACTGCTTTTGGGCTCGTTTCCATCCAAGGTCTTTTGTCACCACAAAAAGGACCCTCAAAGTACAGCGAGTTTAAACCGAACAGTTTTAGAAAGTTCGGATAAAACCAGTCCGAATTTGACTAGGGTTTTGGACGTGAATTGATGTAATTTTCTTGTAAGGAAAGCCTAGATAAATCCTTTGCTTGTATAGGAAGTCCAGCCGCCTCTGATATATGTTGCGGGTGACGGCGATTGAAACAACACACAATCGCAAACACATCTACAGTTTTTTCATCTACGTCTTGTCCTTCCCTCGTTCTTGCTCCCTCATTCTTCGTCGTTCTTCGTGTTGGAGAGCTGCGGATCGCGAGGCTCTAGGGGTGGCTTGGCTGACCTAGCGCAGCCCATAGCCGCCGCACTCCCCGACGGGGTCCCTCTCGGGAGTGTAGGGTTTCAGGTCCTCAAAAGCTCTCGCTGGTCGACTTGCGAATCGCGCTTCCGGTGAGACTCCTTCGACGTGAGCTGCGGTGCATCACCCCCGGTGTCGAGGGTACACGTGACGTGTTTGTGTGCGAACACACTTTTTGGTGACTCCGCTGGGGAAAAAGAGTAATCATCATCATCCATCATGGTCGATCTTCCCAAGCCATCTGAAGTTGATGCCGATAACATCATCAAGCCCAATTTTGAGGAATTATCGGCAGAACATCGCCAAGCTTTTGAGGAGTACAAGAAGGCATGTGAAGAGAAGGAGATGCAGGAGTTCCTTGCTAAGTTCAAAAAGGATTGCCAAGGCAACATCACTTCAATTGAAGAAATCAAGTTTCCTCCTCTTCACAATGAGCAGGTAGAACCGGCTGTAAGCAAAATCTTCTGTCCTGAACAGTCGGCTGAAATTACTACTCTTATTGCTCAGAAAAATGATCTTATTTACCAAGGTATCATAGAAAATAATACTGCTCGAAATAATACTCCTCAGTCATATCATGGTTGTGGTAGTATGTCTGCTGGTGTGGAAAACTTTGGTCCAACTTTACCTATTTCATCGGCGCCGCCCGTGCCGTTGAATTCTTATCCCAGTTAGACAAACCAACTTTGTTGCTCCACCCTTTAATCCTGCCATGAACGTACCAAGTTCAGTGAATCCAACTGCATTGCTAGGTTACGGTTCGGCAAGTCCAAGTGGATTGCTGCCGAACTATGGTACAACATACACACCACCATCTCTTCCGACTAGCACTGTACCAACTATTAGAAATCATATTCACCATGCGCCACAACCACACGCAACGTCAATCAATACGAGTGATATTTTGGCTAATGTCAGAGAGGAAATGTCTAGGGTGTTCTGAGAGCATTGTGGGATTGAACTACCTAAACCACGAATTTCCAGGAAACCATATCTAAAATTTTTTGATGCCGTGCCATGTCCTCCCGGATATAAAGTTCCAGATTTTGTTAAGTTAGCGGAGAGGGAAAAAAGACTACATGGGAGCATGTTAGTCAATACTTTGCACAATTAGGTGAGGCAAGTTCACGAGACGAGTGGAAAGTACGTTATTTTCCTTTATCTTTAACCGGTACTTTTTTCTCGTGGTTTTCTGCATTACCACCCGGTTCTATTACTACATGGTTTCAATTGGAGCAAAAGTTTCATCATCACTTCTACAGTGGTGACAATGAGCTTAAACTATCCCATCTTACATCAGTTAAGCAAAAGCATGATGAATCGGTCTCCGATTATGTCAAAAGATTTAGAGATACAAATAACCGGTGCTATAGTTTGGTGATAACCGAGAGAGATTTGGCTGATCTTGTGCTTAGTGGTTTGAGAACTCACATTAGAGAAAGGCTAGAAGGACATGAGTTTTTAAATATCAACCAAGTCTTGCAAAGGGCTTTGGCTCAAGGAAGCCGAAGCAAAGATCTTAAAGAGGTGCATAGATATAAATCTGATCGTCCTAAGATGAATATGGTTGAGTATGATAGTGATCACTCGGACGATGAGGGTGATATTTATGCTGCTGAATTTGTTTGGCCATCTAAGGCCAAACCGTTTACTTGCAATGATTTAAAGCCGATTCGTAAGAATCATGATAAAGAGATGAAATTTACTTTCAACATTGCTAAGTGTGATAAAATATTTGATGCTCTGTTGCAAGCCAAGATTATTAGAATATCTCATACTTTACCGCCGTTCGAAGAGCTGAAACGGCATGCTTATTGCAAGTATCATAATTCTTTTTCTCATGCTACTAATGATTGTAATGTTTTTCGACGACAGATACAATCGGCCATTAATGACAGACGATTGAATTTTTCTGAGATGCAAGTTGATAAGCAGCCCTTCCCAATGAACACCATGGATTTGGAGGGGAAGAAGATGTTAATTCGGCCCAACATAGCTGAATCAGCTAATAAAAATAATATTGTCATTGGTGAGCCCAGGAAAAATAAGGAGAGCGACAAGGTCTTGGGGAGACAAGTTGTGCTTGACAAGCAACCAGTGGAAAGGAGGTAATCAAGATCACCATCAAGAATCCTCCACTCGAGGGGCAACCACAAGTGCAAGAGAACACTCATGTCAAATTTGTTAAGCCGAAGAGTCCAGAGGTTGGCAAGTGGAAGACGAATGAAGCTAAAGTGCAGCGCAAGAGAATCAAGCCAACTTTTGATATGCTGTTGTCCAAGTATGCCAATCAAGCGACCGGTTCTAGCTCTGACGGGGCATTAAATTTGAAGCGCTCAAGGTCAACTCCTCGAGAATAATTTCAGCATTACGCAAGGCCATATGGGTCATGGGCACCGGGACCATGGATGGCACCACCCCCCTATGTGCCATACTACATGGGAGGCTACAATGGAGGATGGGGGTAGTTGAACCAAGGAGGCCCGTTCATGAGAGGCTTTTTTATCCCACGCGAGGCCGTTTCAACAACGGTGTCAATCGGCCAATGCAAGATAATCATGGAAGGGTTGGCAAGCAAGTGTGGCGTGCTAAATCACCAAGTGCTAAAATTTCAGAGCCTGGCAAGCAAAAGGAGAAGAATACTAGTGCTGAAACTATTATGATAGGCACTAAAGAATTAACAATGAAAGAGCCGATTATTGGTGATAATCTAGCTGATTCTAATAAAGATGTGGCTGTTGTCCATCAGGGTCCCATGGCTAATGATCATAAAGCTAGCACAAGCAAGGCCAAGTCGAGGGATCCAAACTATACTCAGCCTAAGTGGTGTCCTTCCAGTCTGACCAAGGCGCAAAAAAGGAGATTGCAGGGCATGAGGAGTCACGAGAAGGAGGAACAAGAAGCAGAAAAGCTAAGGGATAAATTTTTCAATGAAAGTCGTCCCATGGTACCCCCAAAACAAGTGTGGAGGCCAAAGGAAAAGGAAAACATAGCAGCTTCTGCATTGATCATCGCAACACCTACACCACCAACGGAGGATGATGCAGCTACTATTACATCGTCCACTTTGCCTACTACTTCCTCTTCGCTTGAAGATATTTCTGAGTCAGTGGACATTCTTGCGGAAGAAGATGAAATGCTTTATTATGAGTCTACACCGGTTCATTAAGGTATGGATATTAATATGGTGTATTACTTACCCGCTGAATTTCGAGCTATAGATGAAGAAGGGGAAGTAGCTCAACTAGATTTTGGTCCTAAAAATGCTATATTCGAGAAGCCAAAAGAACCGGTGACGCACTTGAAGCCATTGTTCCTTAAAAGTCATTTTAATGGATCGCCGGTTGCTAGAATGCTTGTCGATGGTGGTGCTGTGGTTATTCTTATGCCATATTTGGTTTTCAAAAAATTGGGGCTGCGTGATGAAGAGTTAATAAAGACCAACATGGTGCTTAATGGATTTGAAGGCAAAGAGAAAACTGAAGCCAAAGGTGTAATTTATGTGGAGCTTACGGTGGGAAGCAAAACTTTGGCTACCGCCTTCTTTGTCGCCGAGGTGCAAGATAACTACAATGTGATATTAGGTCGCGATTGGGTTCATGTAAACCAATGCGTGCCATCTACTATGCACCAGTTTTTAATTCAATGGGTTGATGATGAAGTAGAAGTCATTCATGCGGATAATTCGGCTTTGTTGCTTTGGCCGATGCATCGGTGGATTGGCAACATCCCGATGCTACTTGCCTGACGGGGCGCGACTTATCAGAATATGATTTTCTTAGCGCCACGAAAAGTGGTTTTGTGCATGTTTCTTTAAAGCTGGTTGGCGGTAATCGGCTCCAAGGTATGATGCATTTAAATGGATCCTAACTCAGAGTGGTTACCGAAACGTCTTGTAGAATATCGGTCTGATGAGAACGATATGTATGGGTCCATAGAAGAGTTAGATGATATGGATAAACTAGGACAAGGTTTTACATCCGCCGATCCATTAGAAGAGATAGATATAGGAGATGGTTCAATTCCTAGGCTGACATTTCTAAACAAAAATTTAAGAATATGTTTGTTGATCGAGCTATTAAAAGAATATGTTTGTTGCTTTGCATGGGAATATCATGAGATGCCAGGTTTAAGCCGAGAGCTAGTGGAGCATCGGTTACCTATAAAGGCCGGTTTTATTCCATATAAGCAATCGGCCAGAAAGTTTAATCCAAAAACGTATGACCGGATCAAGGAAGAGATTAGTCATTTGCTTAAAGCTAATTTTATTAGACCTTGCAGGTATGCCGAGTGGATTTCTAACATTGTACCAGTAGAGAAGAAAGGCTCCGGCAAGTTGTGGGCATGCATTGATTTCAGAGATTTGAATAGAGCTACACCTAAAAATGAGTATCCTATGCCAATAGCCGATATGCTTATTAATGATGCTTCTGGACATAAGGTCATTAGCTTTCTTGATGGTAATGCGGGGTATAATAAGATTTTTATGGCCGAAGAGGACATGTCCAAAACGGCTTTTCGATGTCCCTATTTCCTTGGTTTATTTGAGTGGACAGTGATGACCTTTGGATTAAAAAATGCCGGTGCCACGTATCAAAGGGCTATGAATTTAATTTTTCATGATTTACTTGGTGTTATACTTGAGGTTTATATCGACGATATTGTTGTCAAATCGGATGCTTTTGAATCTCATCTAGCCGATTTGCGCATAGCTTTTGAAAGAATGAAGAAATATGGGCTGAAAATGAATCCTTTGAAGTGTGCCTTTGGTGTATCGGCCGGGAAGTTTCTGGGTTTCATTATTCATGAAGATGGCGTGGAAATTGATTCCAAAAAGATCGAAGCTATACAAAAAGTAAAGGCTCCAACATGCAAGAGAGATATGCCAAAATTTCTTGGCAAGGTCAATTATTTGAGGAGGTTCATAGCCAATCTATGAGGGAAGGTTCATGCATTTACTCCTATCCTTCGGTTAAAGAATGATGTTGATTTTACTTGGGGGCAAAACAGCAAGAGGCATTTGATATAATTAAGAAATATTTGTGCACTCCTCTGGTTATGAAAGCGCCCAGGTACAGGCAGCCATTTAGACTTTACATTGCAGCGGAAGAAGGTGTTATTGGTGTTGTTTTAACTCAAGAGACCGAAGGGAAGGAGCATGTTATTACTTATTTAAGCCGACACTTATTGGACGGCGAGACAAGGTATACATTTATTGAGAAATTATGCTTATGCTTATATTATGCTTGTACAAAATTGAGACATTACCTAGTTCCTAGTACTTGCATTGTAGCTTGTCAAACCGATGTCATCAAGTACATGTTGCATAGGCCAATTCTTAGTGGTAGAATTGGCAAGTGGGCTTATGCTTTAATTGAATATGATTTGGCTTATGAATCTCTAAAATCCATGAAAGGCCAAATCGTTGCTAATTTTATTGTTGAGCATCGGATTGATGACAAGCATGATATTGATATAAACCTTGTCTCCTTAGTACGATGGAGATTATATTTTGATGGTTCGGTTTGTAGCAATGGCCAAGGTGTTGGTATTGTTTATATATCTCCTCATGGTGCTGTTTTTGAAGCCTTGTGCCGCTTAGAATATTTTTGCACAAATAATAAAGCTGAATATGAAGCATTGTTATTTGGCTTAGAGATGTTGCTTGCCATAGGTGCTACACATATTGAGGCTTTTGGTGATTCGTTATTAGTAGTGCAGCAAATATCCAAAGTTTTCCAGTGTTTTGACGAATCACTTAATGTTTATCTTGATAAGTGTCTATATATAATTTCTACTTTGGATTATTTTAGCATTGCTCATATATCTAGACATGACAACTGGAAAGCAAATGGGTTGGCACAACAAGCATCCGGCTATCGCGTGGATCATGGCATGTTTCATATTTCTCAAAGGCCGATGTGTAGTCTTGCCAATAGAGGGGAGGCCGAACCGGAGCCCACCATTTCGGTCAGTAATGAAATATTCAATGCAGGAGAAAATCAAGACTGGTGGAAACCCAATGTTGATTATTTGCGTGATCCTAGTAGAAGGGTGGACAGGGCTGTTCGGCGTATGGCTTTTAAATACACAATGAGAGATGATGGTCTCTATCGCCGAACGGTTGACGATGTTCTTCTAAAGTGCTTGGACGAGTACCAAGCGAGAGTTGCTATGGGGGAGGTCCATGAAGGTATTTGTGGCACTCATCAGTCGGCTCCCAAGATGAAATGGTTGCTACGACGTGCTGGATTTTATTGGACGACTATGATTAATGATTGCTTCAGATATTACAAAGGGTGTGAAGCTTGTCAAAAATTTGGTGATATTCAGTTGGCTCCTGCTGCTATGTTACATCCCATTATCAAGTCGTGGCCTTTCAGAGGATGGGGTTTAGACTTTATTGGACAAATTCATCCGTCTTCCTCAAAGGGGCATCGGTTCGTATTGGTGGCACCCGATTATTTCACTAAATGGTCTGAAGCATTACCTCTCAAGTACATGAAACATGTCGAGGTAATTAAATTCATAACCGAGCACATTATTCATAGATTTGGCATTCCTCAAACATTGACTACAGATCAAGGCTCATGTTTTATGTCACACCAAGTCAGAGAATTTGCCGAATCTTATAACATAAAGTTGCTCAATTCCTCTCCATATTATGCCCAAGCCAATGGACAGGCTGAGTCTAGCAATAAAATTTTAATCAAACTCATCAAGAAGAAGATTGAGGATAATCCAAGGAGATGGCATGAGCTACTGTCCGAAGCTTTGTGGGCGCACAAAATCTCAAGGCATGGTGCTACAAAGGTAACTCCATATGAGCTCGTATATGGTCAACAGGCCGTTTTACCAGTGGAAGTGAATTTGAATGCTTTGAGAATAGCCAAACAGAATGATTTATCGGTGGTGGAATTTTATAACTTGATGATGGACAATATTGATGAAGTCGTTGATAAACGTTTGGCTGCCCTAGAGGCCATAGAGAGAGATAAGTTGAGGGCGGCAAGAGCTTAGAATAAAAAGGTTAAGTTGAAGACTTTTCAAGTTGGCGATCTCATGTGGAAGGTGATTCTACCCATTGGTTCGAAAGACAGAAAATTCGGGAAGTGGTCTCCAAGTTGGGGAGGTCCTTTTAGGATTACAAGAGTAGTTCCTGGAAATTCATATTTGGTGGAATCCATACCAGGGGCATTGTTACCTCGAGCTCTCAATGGAAAATATTTAAAGAAGTACCACTCAAGTGTGTGGCAAGAAGCCTAGATAGGCAATGGCCGATAAATAACTATCGCCCTTAGCATAAACATGGCCGATATATACCTATCGCCGTAAGAACATATAAATGGCCGATGGAGTGTTGACATCGTCCTTAGAACAAACTTGGCACAAGTTATTTTTTGGCACGCTAGCTTTGCCGAAAAACAGGGGGGCATGTGTTGACGCTCAAAAGTGGCACGTTTATAAAGAATGGCTTGAAGCTATGTCAAGATTAATTCAAACTTACTATTGAAAGTCATCATGAAATGACTCTTTTCGAGATCCTCATGAATATGAATATGAAGATGGTCTAAAACGGAGCTTGGATGTAAAAGTTATGACAAGTTCAGAGATCCTCATGTCGACACCAGATTAAAGAATGTCCAGTAGCCCAATGAATATGGCTTCAAATGGAGAAAGTTTTAAAAAAAAGTTGTGCGTCTCATCGAAACAATCGATTTTGATATAAAGATCGTCTCAATCCAAGGTCGTATGCAAAAGTTAGAGCCTCTACTGCGAGACCCTCCAACGAGCAAAATATGACGCTCGGAACCAGACACATATCTGGGTATGTGTGATGAGCTGCGTGAGTAATTAGCTGTTTTGCACGAGCGATTTGACCCTCGAGATGACCTCTGATGAAAAAACATTCAACATGAAAGATGTTCGTCTCGTCGAAACGGTCAAGATTTCTTTTGGGCTAATTTCCATCCGAGGTCGTTTGTCACCACAAAAAGGACCCTCAAAGTACAGCCAGTTTAAACCGAACAGTTTTGGGAAGTTCGGATAAAACCAGTCCGAATTTGACTAGGGTTTTGGACGTGAATTGATGTAATTTTCTTGTAAGGAAAGCCTAGATAAATCCTTTGCTTGCACGGGAAGTCCAGCCGCCTCTTATATATGTTGGGGGTGACGGCCGATTGAAACAACACACAATCGCAAACACATCTACAGCTTTTTCATCTACGTCTTGTCCTTCCCTCGTTCTTGCTCCCTCGTTCTTCGTCGTTCTTCGTGTTGGAGAGCTGCGAATCGCGAGGCTCTAGGGGCGGCTTGGCCGACCTAGCGCAGCCCATAGCCGCCGCACTCCCCGACGGGGTCCCTCTCGGGAGTGTAGGGTTTCGGGTCCTCAAAAGCTCTCACCGGTCGACTTGCGAATCGCGCTTCCGGTGAGACTCCTTCGACGTGAGCTGCGGTGCATCACCGCCGGCATCGAGGGTACATGTGACGTGTTCGTGTGCGAACACTTGCGTGCCAATATGCTGTCAAAACGGTTGTGATGGGGTATGATAAGGCGGTATCCTCCTTTGAATGATTCGAGTGGCTTGACATGGCACATGTTCACGCATGTAGTTGAAATAAAATCAACATAGCCTCCATGATATTTATGTTCATGGTGATTTATATCCTACTCATGCTTGCACTCATTGTTGATTAATCTTAGCGCATGTTCATGATTGTTGTCGCCCTCTAGTTGGTCGCTTCCCAGTCTGTTTCTAGCCTTCACTTGTACTAAGCGGGAATACTTCTTGTGCATCCACTTCCATAAACCCCAAAGTTATTCCACATGAGTCCACCATACCTTCCTATAAGCGGTATCTACCTGCCGTTCCAAGTAAATTTGTATGTGCCAAACTCTAAACCTTCAATTGAAATTCCATTTTGTATGCTCGAATAGCTCATATATCAAGTAGGGCTGTCTATATCTTCCATGCTAGGTGGGCTATTCTCACGATGAGTGGACTGCGCTCATCTTTCACGAGGAAATGGCCGGTAATCGGGATGCCCAGTCCCATGTGTCGGCATTCTAGGAACGCGGGTCCCCAGACTTGCCTGCTTGCAGCCAGCGGCCCTGTATGGCCCATCTTCACCAGCAAACACTCAAGACCCTCGCGAGGGGCCAAGCCTCGTGAGGCAGATGACACAAGACCTCCTCAGGGGCGGCCTCACCAGGCTAGCTCGCGAGCGGTGGAGTGATCAAGTCAAGGGACACCTCGTGAGGTTTGTGTGATGCAAGCCATGACAACCGGAGCCAGGCGGGCGCCAGGTGGGCGCCAGCGCGCGGTGTCCTTGTTTCCTCTTTGGTGCTAAAGGGGCAAGCGCAGGCGAGGAGTCCTGAGGCATCAGGCAAAGGTTTCCATATCGGTGCAACAAGACCAAGACTAGTAGGACGAAGGTCACCATGGAGTCTAATGGGACGTCACCACCAGAGCCTTTGGCAGGCAAGACTACTTTTGTCAAGATTGCTTGTACTAGTTGTCCCCCTTTAAATTGGCTGTTGTGGGATCCCTTCCTGCCTAATATTTGGGAAGAGGACCCGGGCCTCTATATATAGGACTAGCCACCATCATAGAAGGGGATCGGCTCATCTAGAGAGAGACCATCCATAACCACACAAGTTCACCAAATACAAGGACACCTCTCCTCAGGAGGCTGTTCTTCCCTTGTAACTGTTCATCCTCAACCCAAGAGGCAATCCACCACACCACACTGGAGTAGGGTATTACACCACATCGGTGGCCCGAACCAGTTTAAACTCTTGTGTCTTTTGTTCTTTGGGTTCGTCGAGCTAGGCCATGAGATCATGATGTGTGCGAGCTAGAGAGGGGGAGAGATCTTCGTGTGCACCCTAGAGTTTGAAGCTCAAGGGTTTTGCCGGAACACGAAATCCGACATTTGGCGTACGAGGTAGGGGTGCGTCGGAGCTTCTTTTCCGCCAGTTGTTCCGATGACACTCCGCGGTTCCGTTGTCCGGTGACCCAAGGACCAACGTGGACCGTTGGGCAGCTTGGCTGGCCCGGGCGGCGCGGTCCGCGCAAGAAGACCTCAACCCTGCGCCCCAGGCGGCACGCACACCACCAAACACTGTGGGGAGCGGGCGGTGCGGTCAAACTCCATCCACCCTCACTCCACGACAAGCGCGGGCAGCCACAAGGGCCTCAAGCCACACTACGGCCATGGCGCCGCACACCCGAGGGGAACAAGCAAACATGAGGGCCGTGCTCACGGTGGCTCCGGAGCTACTGCGGTGCCGGCTGATGGAGAGCGGCCGGGATGCATTGCTGGAGCGCGTCGCCGAGCTACTGGATGTTGCGGCCTCGGGAGCACCGCCCTTCTGCTCCCTGCTTACGCCTCAGGTCATGGCCGGATCGCGTGGCGGGCCAAGCCGCACCCGCGTGCCCCCATGTGCACGAGGAGGCTTCATCGACACTGGCACGACCAGCAGCACCGGATGCCCAATCGCACCCGCGCCACTTCCACCTGCGTGGGCACGAGCGTTGCCACCCGCGGCCTCAGCGGAGGGCCGCCCTACCATCCTCAGGGCGGCGCGCTGGGTCTGGCAATGTGGAGCGTGGGGCACTTCGGCAAGGTATTCAGGGCGGCAGCCTCGGAGGCCTATGTGACCCATATGATGGACCAGGAGTATGCGCTGGAAGACGACCCTGGCTCGTTCCTCGAGCCGGGCAGGGAGGCGGAGGCGCTGGAAGCTGAGGCCTTCCGGGAGCCCTCCGGGAGCCTTGCCAACCATGCCGGCGACAACAGCTATAGGGTCGCAGGAGGATCAGGTCATGACGGCGGACGGCGGCCCCAGCTCAATGGCCTCCCTTCCACCAGGAGGAGCGCACTGGGGGCTGCAGGGGAGGAGCCGGGAGCAAGGTCCCTCCCCACATCGCGTGGAGCAGGGCGTCCTCGGGAGGTAGGCCCTCTGTCTGGGAGGTGCTGGTGAGCCTTCCCCCGGCAAAGGACCCATGGTTGCCGAGGGAGCTGCTGGCGTTCCCTTTGCCCCTAGGCTTCGTCCGGGCTTCCGAAAGCACCAATGGTGGTCGAGGGTGGAGCAAGGCGGGGCCCTCGTCTGGCAATATGAAGTAAGGCTCGCGCCTATGAAGATCTCCGCTCGTGACACTCCCACGTAATAATGGGTGGGGTTGTCCACTCCCCGGAGTCTCAGGAGTGCTGCCCACGGGCCTCAGGGGCTCCCTCCCACGTCCTAGTGGCAGCACTTAGCTCCGCGCTGGTGAGAAGACAAGAAGAATAGACTTGGCGCCGGACGCGGCCATTTGCTTTTAATCTCTTTTCTGTAGCCCTGTTTTCTAGATTTGGATTTAAATTTGAAGTTGAATTTTCATTGGCATGCGTGCGGGGGGGGTGTCTTTTCTCGTCTGTGCGATGTCTTGCAATCTGGCCTCCCCCTCACGAGCGGGGGCTGGGCGCGGCACACGCACGCTGCACGCACATCCTTCCATGGGTGGCGCTTGCTTCTCGTGAGGCCCTCTCGGACGGATCGGCAGGCCCCTCATAAGCTCACGACCTCACGAGCCGGTCGGGAACCGGCCCTGACTAATGTAAACTGCAACAGTAAGCTCGCGGCGGGACTCGCGAGCTCATAAAAACGCATCTTCAGCTTGGCCGAAGGAATAGAGGCAGTAATCTGTTTACATGAGGGGCTCCCCCTCCCAAAATGCTCTTACAACTTTCACGGCCATGCCCGAGTTTTCACATGCAGGGTCAGCGACAAGGAAGCACGGGCTCAATCGGACATATCACTCATCGTGTCCTCCGGGTCGACCTCACACGCATCACTGGCGTCGCCGTCACCATCGCTGGCATCACCATCCTCGTCGCCGGCATCACCGTCACCATTGCCGGCATTGCCCACACCATCGTCAACCATGTCGCCTTCATCCGTCGCAACCACCACCATGTCGTCCTTGGAGGAGAAGGCCCTGACTAGAGAATCCACATTGTCGTCTACCCAGCAAGCCAGGTCGCCTCTCGCACAGGGGCAATGGCAACGTCAAAATCGAAGTTGGGGTAGGTGTTCTGGAGGTGGCTGAAGACGCGGGAGAATGCGCGCCTGAGTAGGCCGTGGCTCCTCTCTTCAACAAGCTCGCGAGCCCTCTCGGAATGATTCTCTAGGCATGTCACCACATCGGTGAAGGAAAGGAGGTGGTTGGCGTAATCATTCGAGTCGGGATGAGGGGCATCTTTGTCGCAGATGGCACCCAGCACCGCGTTGGCTCTGATCCTGAGGCTTTGGAGCATGGGGGCGTGCTCGCGCTCCAACGTCCTCCGCCGGAGCGCTTCCTCCCTACTCTTCTGCGCGGAGGACTTGGCTCTGGAAACCTGCTGCTGAAGAGAATGTAGCCCGACACGGGCGGAAGCTAGCTCAGCTTGCACTGAGACCAGGGCGGCTACGGCGGCTTCCTCACGTTGCCCCGCCTCAGCCAACCTGTTGCGGAACATAGTAATTTCAAAAAATTTCCTACGCACACACAAGATCATGGTGATGCACAACAACAAGAGGGGAGAGTGTTGTTCACGTACCATCGTAGACCGAAAGCGGAAGCGTTAGCACAACGCGGTTGATGTAGTCGTACGTCTTCATGATTCGACCGATCAAGTATCGAACGCAGGCACCTCTGAGTTCAGCACACGTTCAGCCTGATGACGTCCCTCGAACTCCGATCTAGCTGAGTGTTCAGGGAGAGTTTCGTCAGCACGACGGCGTGGTGACGATGATGATGATCTACCGACGCAGGGCTTCGCCTAAGCACCGCTACAGTATTATCGAGGTGGACTATGGTGGAGGGGGCACCGCACATGGCTAAAAGATCAACTGATTAATTGTTGTTTCTCTAGGGTGCCCCCTACCCCCGTATATAAAGGAGCAAGGGGGGTGCGGCCGGCCAGGAGAGAGGGCGCGCCAGGAGGAGTCCTACTCCCACTGGGAGTAGGACTCCCCCCCTTTCCTAGTTGGATTAGGACTTGGGAGGGGGAAAGAGGAGGGAGAGAAGAAGGAAGGGGGGCGCCGCCCCCCTCTCCTTGTCCTATTCGGACAAGGGGGGAGGGGCGCGTGGCCCAGCCCTGGCCGCCTCTCCTCTTCTCCGTAAAGGACCACTAAAGCCCATTAACCTCCCGGGGGGTTCCGGTAACCTCCCGGTACTCCGGTAAAATCCCGATTTCACCCAGAACACTTCCCATATCCAAACATAGGCTTCCAATATATCAATCTTCATGTCTCGACCATTTCGAGACTCCTCATCATGTCCATGATCACATCCGGGACTCCGAACAACCTCCGGTACATCGAAACATATAAACTCATAATATAACTGTCATCAAAACGTTAAGCATGCGGACCCTACGGGTCTGAGAACTATGTAGACATGACCGAGACACGTCTCCAGTCAATAACCAATAGCGGAACCTGGATGCTCATATTGGCTCCCACATATTCTACGACGATCTTTATCGGTCAGACCACATAACTACATACATTGTTCCCTTTGTCATCGGTATGTTACTTGCCCGAGATTCGATCGTCGGTATCTCAATACCTAGTTCAATCTCGTTACCGGCAAGTCTGTTTACTCGTTCCGTAATACATCATCCCGCAACTAACTCATTAGTTGCAATGCTTGCAAGGCTTAAGTGATGTGCATTACCGAGAGGGCCCAGAGATACCTCTCTGACAATCAAAGTGACAAATCCTAATCTCGAAATACGCCAACCCAACAAGTACCTTCGAAGACACCTGTAGAGCACCTTTATAATCACCCAGTTACGTTGTGACGTTTGGTAGCACACAAAGTGTTCCTCCGGTAAACGGGAGTTGCATAATCTCATAGTCATAGGAACATGTATAAGTCATGAAGAAAGCAATAGCAACATACTAAACGATCGTGTGCTAAGCTAATGGAATGGGTCAGGTCAATCACATCATTCTCCTAATGATGTGATCCCGTTAATCAAATGGCAACCCATGTCAATGGCTAGGAAACTTAACCATCTTTGATCAACGAGCTAGTCAAGTAGAGGCATACTAGTGACACTCTGTTTGTCTATGTATTCACATATGTATTATGTTTCCAGTTAATATAGTTCTAGCATGAATAATAAACATTTATCATGATATAAAGAAATAAATAATAACTTTATTATTGCCTCTAGGGCATATTTCCTTTAGTCTCCCACTTGCACTAGAGTCAATAATCTAGATTAGACAGTAATGATTCTAACACGCCTGGAGCCTTGGTGCTGATCATGTTTTGCTCGTGGAAGAGGCTTAGTTAATGGGTCTGCAACATTCAGATCCGTATGTACCTTGCAAATTTCTATGTCTCTCACCTGGACTAAACCCGGGATGGAATTGAAGCATCTTTTGATGTGCTTGGTTCTCTTGTGAAATCTGGATTCCTTCGCCAAGGCAATTCCACGAGTATTGTCACAAAAGATTTTCATTGGACTCGATGCACTAGGTATGACACCTAGATCGGATATGAACTCCACCATCCGGACTTCTTCATTTGCTGCTTCCGAAGCAGCTATGTACTCTGCTTCACACGTAGATCCCACCACGACGCTTTGTTTAGATCTGCACCGACTGACAGCTCCACCGTTCAATGTAAACACGTATCCGGTTTTCGATTTAGAATCGTTCGGATTAGTGCCAAAGCTTGCATCAACGTAACCATTTACGATGAGCTCTTTGTCACCTTCATAAACGAGAAATATATCCTTAGTCCTTTTCAAGTATTTCAGGATGTTCTTGACTGCTGTCTAGTGATCCACTCCTGGATTACTTTGTACCTCCCTGCTAGACTTATAGCAAGGCACACATCAGGTCTGGTACACATCATTGCATACATGATACAGCCTATGGCTGAAGCATAGGGAACATCTTTCATTTTCTCTCTATCTTCTGCAGTGGTCGGGCCTTGAGTCTTACTCAACTTCACACCTTGTAACACAGGCAAGAACCCTTTCTTTGCTTGATCCATTTTGAACTTCTTCAAAACTTTGTCAAGGTATGTGCTTTGTAAAAGTCAAATTAAGCGTCTTGATCTATCTCTATAGATCTTGATGCCCAATATATAAGTAGCTTCACCGAGGTCTTTCATTGAAAAACTTTTATTCAAGTATCCCTTTATGCTATCCGGAAATTCTATATCATTTCCAGTCAACAATATGTCATCCACATGTAATATTAGAAATGATACAGAGCTCTCGGTCACTTTCTTGTAAATACAGGCTTCTCCAAAAGTCTGTACAAAACCAAATGTTTTGATCACACTATCAAAGCGTTTATTCCAACTCTGAGAGGCTTGCACCAGTCCATAAATGGATCGCTGGAGCTTGCACACTTTGTTAGCTCCCTTTGGATCGACAAATCCTTCCGGTTGCATCATATACCACTCTTCTTCTAGAAATCCATTCAGGAATGCAGTTTTGACATCCATTTGCCAAATTTCATAATCATAAAATGCGGCAATTGCTAACATGATTCAGACAGACTTAAGAATTGCTACGGGTGAGAAGGTATCATCGTAGTCAATCCCTTGAACTTGTCGAAAACCTTTCACAACAAGTCGAGCTTTATAGACAGCAACATTACCGTCAGCGTCAGTCTTCCTCTTGAAGATCCATTTATTCTCAATTTCTTACCGATCAACGGGCAAGTCAACCAAAGTCGACACTTTGTTCTCATACATGGATCCCATCTCAGATTTCATGGCCTCAAGCCATTTTGTGGAATCTGGGCTCACCATCGCTTGTTCATAGTTCGTAGGTTCGTCATGGTCTAGTAACATAACTTCTAGAAAAGGATTACCGTACCACTCTGGTGCGGATCTTACTCTGGTTGACCTACGAGGTTCGGCAACAACTTGATCTGAAGTTTCATGATCATCATCATTAACTTCCTCACTAATTGGTGTAGGTGTCGCAGAAACCGGTTTCTGTGATGAACTACTTTCCAATAAGGGAGCAGGTACAGTTACCTCATCAAGTTCTACTTTCCTCCCACTCACTTCCTTCGAGAGAAACTCCTTCTCTAGAAAAACTCCGAATTTAGCAACAAAAGTCTTGCCTTCGGATCTGTGATAGAAGGTGCACCCAACAGTCTCCTTTGGGTATCCTATGAAGACACATTTCTCCGATTTGGGTTCGAGCTTATCAGGTTGAAGTTTTTTCACATAAGCATCGCAGCCCCAAACTTTCAGAAACGACAACTTTGGTTTCTTGCCAAACCATAGTTCATAAGGCGTCGTCTCAACGGATTTCGATGGTGCCCTATTTAACGTGAATGCGGCTGTCTCTAAAGCATAACCCCAAACGATAGTGGTAAATTAGTAAGAGACATCATAGATCGCACCATATCTAGTAAAGTGCGATTATGACGTTCGGACACACCATTACGCTGTGGTGTTCCGGGAGGCGTGAGTTACGAAACTATTCCGCATTGTTTCAAATGAAAACCAAAATCATAACTCAAATATTCTCCTCCACGATCAGATCGTAGAAACTTTATTTTCTTGTTACGATGATTTTCAACTTCACTCTGAAATTCTTTGAACTTTTCAAATGTTTCAGACTTATGTTTCATTAAGTAGATATACCCATATATGCTTAAATCATCTGTGAAGGTGAGAAAATAACGATATCCACCACGAGCCTCAACATTCATCGGACCACATACATCTGTATGTATGATCTCCAACAAATCTGTTGCTCTCTCCATAGTACCGGAGAACGGCATTTTAGTCATCTTGCCCATGAGGCACGGTTTGCAAGTACCAAGTGATTCATAATCAAGTGGTTCCAAAAGTCCATCAGTATGGAGTTTCTTCATGCGGTTTACACCGATATGACCTAAACGGCAGTGCCACAAATAAGTTGCACTATCATTATCAACTCTGCATCTTTTGGCCTCAATATTATGAATATGTGTATCACTACTATCGAGATTCAACAAAAATCGACCACTCTTCAAGGGTGCATGACCATAAAAGATATTACTCAAATAAATAGAACAACCATTATTCTCCGATTTAAATGAACAACCGTTTCGCATCAAACAAGATCCAGATATAATGTTCATGCTCAACACTGGCACCAAATAACAATTATTTAGGTCTAATACTAATCCCGAAGGTAGATGTAGAGGTAGCGTGATGACTGCGATTACATCGACTTTGGAACCATTTCCCACGCGCATCGTCACCTCGTCCGTAGCCAATCTTCGCTTAATCCATAGCCCCTGTTTCGAGTTGCAAATATTAGCAACAGAACCGGTATCAAATACCCAGGTGCTACTATGAGCATCAGTAAGGTACACATCAATAACATGTATATCACATATACCTTTGTTCACCTTGCCATCCTTCTTATCCGCCAAATACTTGGGGCAGTTCTGCTTCCAGTGACCAGTCTGCTTGCAGTAGAAGCAGTCAGTCTCAGGCTTAGGTCCAGACTTGGGTTTCTTCTCCTGAGCAGCAACTTGCTTGCTGTTCTTCTTGAAGTTCCCCTTCTTCTTCCCTTTGCCCTTTTTCTTGAAACCGGTGGTCTTATTGACCATCAACACTTGATGCTCCTTCTTGATTTCTACCTCCGCAGCCTTTAGCATTGCGAAGAGCTCGGGAATTGTCTTATCCATTCCTTGCATATTATAGTTCATCACGAAGCTTTTGTAGCTTGGTGGTAGTGACTGGAGAATTCTGTCAATGACGCTATCATCCGAAAGATTAACTCCCAGTTGAATCAAGTGATTGCAGTACCCAGACATCTTGAGTATATGCTCACTGACAGAACTATTCTCCTCCATCTTGTAGCTGTAGAACTTATTGGAGACTTCATATCTCTCAATCCGGGCATTTGCTTGAAATATAAACTTCAACTCTTGGAACATCTCATATGCTCCATGACGTTCAAAACACCGTTGAAATCCCGGTTCTAAGCTGTAAAGCATGGCACATTGAACTATTGAGTAGTCATCAGCTTTGCTCTACCAGACGTTCTTAACATTGTCAGTTGCATCAGCAGCAGGCCTGGCACTCAGCGGTGCTTACAGGACGTAATTCTTCTAAGCAGCAATGAGGATAATCCTCAAGTTACGGACCCAGTCTGTGTAATTCCTACCATCATCTTTCAACTTTGCTTTCTCAAGGAACGCATTAAAATTCAACGGAACAACAACACGGGCCATCTATCTACAATCAACATAGACAAGCAAGATACTATCAGGTACTAAGTTCATGATAAATTTAAGTTCAATTAATCATATTACTTATGAACTCCCACTTTGATAGACATCCCTCAAATCCTCTAAGTGATCACGTGATCCATATCAACTAAACCATGTTCGTTCATCACATGAGATGGAGTAGTTTCAACGGTGAACATCACTATGTTGATCATATCTACTATATGATTCACACTCGACCTTTCGGTCTCCGTGTTCCGAGGCCATATCTGTTATATGCTAGGCTCGTCATGTTTAACCTGAGTATTCCGTGTGTGCAACTGTTTTGCACCCGTTGTATTTGAACGTAGAGCCTATCACACCCGATCATCACGTGGTGTCTCAGCATGAAGAACTTTCGCAACAGTGCATACTCAGGGAGAACACTTATACTTTCATAATTTAGTGAGGGATCATCTTATAATGCTACCATCAATCAAAGCAAGATAAGATGCATAAAAGGTAAACATCACATGCAATCAATATAAGTGATATGATATGGCCATCATCATCTTCTGCTTGTGATCTCCATCTCCGAAGCACCTGTCATGATCACCATCATCACCGGTGCGACACCTTGATCTCCATCATAGTATCATTGTCGTCTCGCCAATCTTATGCTTCTACGACTATCGTTACCGCTTAGTGATAAAGTAAACCATTACAGAGCGATTGCATTGCATAAAATACAGCGACAACCATATGGCTCCTGCCAGTTGCCGATAACTCGGTTACAAAACATGATCATCTCATACAATAAAATTTAGCATCATGTCTTGACCATATCACATCACAACATGCCCTGCGAAAACAAGTTAGACATCCTCTAGTTTGTTGTTGCAAATTTTACGTGGCTGCTACGGCCTTAGCAAGAACCATTCTTACCTATGCATCAAAACCACAATGATAGTTTGTCAAGTTGGTGTTGTTTTAACCTTCGCAAGGACCGGGCGTAGCCACACTCGGTTCAACTAAAGTTGGAGAAACTGACACCCGCCAGCCACGTGTGTGCAAAGCACGTCGGTAGAACCAGTCTCGCGTAAGCATACGCGTCATGTCGGTCCGGGCCGCTTCATCCAACAATACCGCCGAACCAAAGTATGACATGCTGGTAAGCAGTATGACTTATATCGCCCACAACTCACTTGTGTTCTACTCGCGCATATGACATCTACGCATAAAACCAGGCTCTGATACCACTGTTGGGGAACGTAGTAATTTCAAAAAAATTCCTACGCACACGCAAGATCATGGTGATGCACAACAACGAGAGGGGAGAGTGTTGTCCACGTACCCTCGTAGACCGAAAGCGGAAGCGTTAGCACAACGAGGTTGATGTAGTCGTACGTCTTCATGATCCGACCGATCAAGTACTGAACGCGCGACACCTCCGAGTTCAGCACACATTCAGCACGATGACATCCCTCGAACTCCGATCCAGCCGAGTGTTGAGGAAGAGTTTCGTCAACACGACGGCGTGGTGATGATGATGATGTTCTACCAACGCAGGGTTTCGCCTAAGCACCGCTACAGTATTATCGAGGTGGACTATGGTGGAGGGGGGCAGCGAACATGGCTAAAAGATCAACTGATCAATTGTTGTTTCTCTAGGGTGCCCCTGCCCCCGTATATAAAGGAGCAAGGGGGGGTGTGGCCCACCAGGAGAGAGGGCGCGCCAGGAGGAGTCCTACTCCCACCAGGAGTAGGACTCCCCCCTTTCCTAATTGGATTAGTACTTGGGAGGGGGAAAGAGGAGGGAGACAAGAAGGAAGGGGGGCGCCTCCCCCCTCTCCTTGTCCTATTCGGACTAGGGGTGAGGGGCGCGCAGCCCAGCCCTGGCCGCCTCTCCTCTTCTTCGTAAAGGCCCACTAAGGCCCATTAACCTCCCGGGGGGTTCCGGTAACCTCCCGGTACTCCGGTAAAATCCCGATTTCACCCGGAACACTTCCGATATCCAAACATAGGCTTCCAATATATCAATGTTCATGTATCGACAATTTAGAGACTCCTCGTCATGTTCGTGATCACATCCGGGACTCCAAACAACCTTTGGTACATCAAAACATATAAACTCATAATATAACTATCATCGAAACGTTAAGCGTGCGGACCCTGCGGGTTCGAGAACTATGTAGACATGACCAAGACACGTCTCCGGTCAATAACCAATAGCGGAACCTAGATGCTCATATTGGCCCCCACATATTCTACGAAGATCTTTATCGATCAGACCACATAACTACATACGTTGTTCCCTTTGTCATCGGTATGTTACTTGCCCGAGATTCGATCGTCGGTATCTCAATACCTAGTTCAATCTTGTTACCGGCTAGTGTCTTCACTCGTTCTGTAATACATCATCCCGCAACTAACTCATTAGTTGCAATTCTTGCAAGGCTTAAGTGATGTGCATTACCGAGAGGGCCCAGAGATACCTCTCCGACAATCGGAGTGACAAATCCTAATCTCGAAATACGCCATCCCAACAAGTACCTTCGGAGACACCTGTAGAGCACCTTTATAATCACCCAGATACGTTGTGACGTTTGGTAGGACACAAAGTATTCCTTCGGTAAACGGGAGTTGCATAATCTCATAGTCATAGGAACATGTATAAGTCATGAGGAAAGCAATAGCAACATACTAAACGATCCGGTGCTAAGCTAATGGAATGGGTCAGGTCAATCACATCATTCTCCTAATGATGTGATCCCGTTAATCAAATGACAACCCATGTCAATGGCTAGGAAACTTAACCATCTTTGATCAACGAGCTAGTCAAGTAGAGGCATACTAGTGACACTCTGTTTGTCTATGTATTCACACATGTATTATGTTTCCGGTTAATACAATTCAAGCATGAATAATAAACATTTATCATGATATAAGGAAATAAATAATAACTTTATTATTGCCTCTAGGGCATATTTCCTTCACAACCCTGACTTGAGGGCAGTAGTCCTGCCCACAGCTTCGGCTTCCACGAGCTTCAGCTTCAGATCGTACCTGCCCACAAGATCCGTGCAAGCCTCGGCCACCCGACGATCGAACTCCTCCTAGGCCTTGGCCTCGCGTGCGCTGACAACATCCTCCGCTTGGGCGACTTGGCGCTCCCTCTTCTTCAACCGCTCAAGGTCAAGGCCGCGCTCCATGGCTTCCAGCGCCAGCGCTTCCTCACGCCTTGGGATCTCTTCCTCCTGGGCAGGCATCCCCTTCATCGATGCTAGGGTGGCCTTGCGCACCTCCACTTGCTGCTCCAGGGAGGCACTCCAGGCTTGGAGCTCCCACGCGCATTTCTATGCGATCTCACAACAACGATCAGCTTCCCGGGCTTCTTCCAAGGCTCGGGCGCAAGCCTCGCGCGAGGTTGCAAGAGACGCCTCGCATATCCAATTTAATGAAACATGGCATGGCAAAGCGCACAAACAATACTACAAATTAAGTGGAGCTCAACATGCAACGAGTTGCGTATTGACGAAACACCACATCAATTATTTAGTTCTCTCTCGTTTATGTACCCAACAATATTAAATGTTGTTAAATGTGGCAAGAGGTGAAGCATATGAAAACTACACATTTAAGCAAGTTAAATGAGGCCAGAAACAACAACAGCAATTCCAGAAAATCCTCATCTGCATATTTCGAATTAGCTACTGTTCTGACCTAAACATAATTTTAGAGTCCTTAAACATGCAAAGTAAGTACACCATGTTAATCTATGCATTTTTCTGCCCCATTTACATATAAAGTTTATTAAATTCAGAGCTATGGTTAATTAGTTATGAAATAAAGCATTTTAGCATGGCATTTAAGCAAATTAATGCAAACATCAATTTAAACATTTTAAACATGGATGAAAGTGGAATATTGTGAAACTAGATGAAATTGTAAGCATTTTACATATATAATATTTTTACATGTGATGCATGGTTGGTGAGTTATGATATGCATGAAGTTCAAGGAGTTTTCTGCAAACTGCAGTCTTTGGGAAAAAGACAAAATCGCTGGAACAGGGAAAAAAACCCATAACGGGCCGAAATCTGCTAGACTGGGCCACAACAGGAGCACAGGCGCTGGAGGGGATCTACTCACCTTGGGCCAAATCGGCCTGAGGTGGAGCTGGGCTGGAGGAGGCTGGTTGCTGGTTGCTGGGCCTCACGCAGGACGCGGCCCGCTTGCGTGTGCGAGGCCAGCAACGCGGATGGCGTCGTCCTCCTCCCGACTAGGATGAGCGGCAATGGCTTGTGGACTCCGGCGGCGGGATGAAGCGGGAAGAACGGGAACGAGCAGATCCGTGCATGGGGTCCCCAGATCCGGCGACGGACGAGGCCAAGGAGGCCAGCGACGAACTCGCAGCGGCTCCTGTAAAAAAATGGTGGCGACGCGGAGCTTAGAGGAGAGGGAGAGCACAGGAGAAGGGAGGAGAAGAGGAGGGATGAGAAAGAGCGGCCGGACCTGGGGTCTAGCGGCGGCGACGACCTGGTGGTTGCCGGCGGGTGCAAGTCCGGCGAGGCCCGCGGGGTGACGGTGCAGAGATGCGGCGAAGCTCGGATCGGTATCTCCTCTCCCGATCTGGAGCTCGGGGAGCAGGGGCAGCGCGGTGCGTGCGCCTTGGCCCAGATCGGCCCGGGGCGAGCCACGGATGGGCTTCGGGTGGGCCCGAACGGTGGGCAGCAGCAGGGGGCGACGTGGAGGCGCAGGAGTGGTCGAGGCGCAGTCAGGTGGCTGTGCCGGCGAGTGCGGCGCACCAAGTGGCGGATCGCAGGTGGATGGGTGCGGAAATGGAAGAAAAGGTGGGAGGTGGCGGCGGATGATGATTGGGGGTGCACGAAAATTGAGAAGGAGGGGAAGGAATGTCCAGATTTGGAAGGAGGGGGTTCTATATATAGCCGGCGATGCTAGGGTTTGGTCTAGGGGTCGTTTGGGCCCGTTCCGGAGCCGTTCGATCCCGATCGAATAGTCTGAAGCAGATGGAGGGTCTAGGTGGGTTAGGTTTATAGTGGGAGTGGGATGTGAATAGGGGCCTTGGGTTGAGAAGAGAGATACGGAAATTGTAATACCGTCAATGCGGCTATATCTCCCATGTGTCGAAGCACGACTTAGAGGCATAACCGCATTGAAGGCAATGTCGCAAGAGAGGTAATCTTCGCACAACCCATGTATTTAAATAGACAAGAGGTACATAGTTGGCTTACAATCGCCACGTCACACAATGCATAAATATCATTACATTCATCTAGATACAATCAAGGTCCGACTACGGAACCAAAATAAAAGACAACCCCTAATGCTACAGATCCCTGATCGCCCCAACTGGGCTCTACTACAGATCAACTAGAAACGAAACAACATGATGAACAAGATCTTCATCGAGCTCCTCCTTGAGCTCGGTTGCGTCACCTGCACGATATCATCGGCACCTGCAAGCTGGTTTTGGAAGTATCTGTGAGTCACGGGGACTCAGCAATCTCACACCCTCGTGATCAAGACTATTTAAGCTTATAGGAAGGGTAAAAGGTATGAGGTGGAGCTGCAGCAAGCACTAGCATATATGGTGGCTAACATACGCAAATGAGAGCGAGAAGAGAAGGCAAGGCACGGTCGAGAAACTATGATCAAGAAGTGATCCTAGAACAACCTACGTCAAGCATAACTCCAACACCATGTTCACTTCCCGGACTCCGCTGGAAAGAGACCATCACGGCTACACACACGGTTGATCCATTTTAATTAAGTTAAACTTCAGGTTTTCTACAATCGGACATTAACAAATTCCCATCTGCCCATAACCGCGGGCACGGCTTTCGAAAGTTCAAAACCCTACAGGGGTGTCCCAACTTAGCCCATCACAAGCTCTCACGGTCAACGAAGGATATTCCTTCTCCCAGGAAGACCCTATCAAACTCGGAATCCCGGTTACAAGACATTTTGACAATGGTAAAACAAGACCAGCAAAGCCGCCCGATGCGCCGACAACCTAATAGGAGCTGCACATATCTCGTTCTCAGGGCAACACCGGATAGGTCAAGCTACGAGTAAAACCAACCCTCAAGTTTCCCCGAGGAGGCCCCGCAGGCTGCCCATTTCGGACCAACACTTAGAGAAGCACTAGCCCCGGGGGTTAAAATAAAGATGACCCTTGAGTCTGCAGAACCCAAGGGAAGGTGATAGCTTGTTAGTGCAAATGGTAAAACCAAGGTTGGGCATTGCTGGAGAAGTTTTATTCTAGGCGAACTGTCAACGGGTTCCCATTATAACCCAACCTTGTAAGGAACGCAAAATCAAGGAACATAACACCGGTATGACGGAAACTAGGGCGGCAAGAGTGGAACAAAACACCAGACATATGGCCGAGCCTTCCACCCTTTATCAAGTATATATATGCATTAATTAAATAAGAGATATTGTGATATCCCAACAAGATCTGTGTTCCAACATGGAACAGACTCCAATCTTCACCTGCAACTAGCAACGCTATAAGAGGGGCTGAGCAAAGCGGTAACATAGCCAAACAACGGTTTGCTAGGACAAGGTGGGTTATAGGCTCATGGCAATATGGGAGGCATGATATAGCAAGTGGTAGGTATCGCAGCATAGGCATAGCAAAAGAGTGAGCAACTAGCAAGCAAAGATAGAAGTGATTTTGAGGGTATGGTCAACTTGCCTGAGATCCCGCAAGTAAGAAGAACGAGTCCAAGAAGAAGACAAACAGACGTAGTCGAACGGATCCTCACAAACACGACGTTATCGGAACTAACCCGAAGAAGCAACACCGGAAAGAAGAAAACAACATGGTAAAAAACCATCACATAAACATGGCATGATGCACAACCAAGTATGATGCATGTCCGGTTTAAATATGCATGACATGGCAAGGGGCACAAACAAAACTACAAGTTAAGTGGAGCTCAATATGCAACGAGTTGCATATTGACGGAACACCACATCAATTATTTAGTTCTCTCTCATTTAGGTACTCAACATATTAAATGTTGGTTAACATGGCAAGAGGTGAAGCATAACAAATCTATACCATCTAACAACGAACAACAATTCCGATAAAACCCCATAAGCATTTAGCAATATAATGCAACAACAATTTTAAACATTTTAATTGTTGTTATCATGATGCAGATGACATGTGCAAGTTATTCAATTTTATGAAAAGGTTGATAAGCATGTTAGAGCATTTGTCAACGTGGCGGAAACGAAAGGGGTGCCACGGCAACGACAACAAAAATGGTGCAACGGCAACATTTCGGTTATTCGGCAACTCAAATGAGATGCTAGTGCCAAGGAACAAGTGTGAGTGCGCGAAACGTGCAAGAGTTACGGGGAGTGATCCCGGATACCGGGTGTCCCAGGGGTTCGCGGCAAGGCTAACGAGGAACGTGCAAGGATCAATCCGGACATTATGCAGACAACGGGTGCATCTCATACAACACATGCAAACGTTCTCGGACGGTCATCTTGGGGTTATACCTTCGAAGCATGCAAACGGGACAGTTCTCACGATGACGGTAGGGGAAGTAGTCGTTCTCGCATGCTGTAGGGTCGACGGTAGAGGTTCTCGCGATCTCGGCGATAATAGCGGTACATGTTTATCGTTGCCTGAGTTTCCGTAGATGTCCATGTCATCGGTGTCGTGATACTTGGGGTCTTTGGACTTTCCGGTCCAGTTCTTGCGATGGAAGTCCTTCACGTTCGTTCGGAGAGGTACTTGATGACTCCAACGTCTTGGGGGCGATGGTAGTGGTACATGAAGGTAGTCAAACTTGATGGATCCGAGGGCTCCGGGCGTCGTGCACCGTTCGTAGATGTTCGGGTCTCCCGTAGAGGTACTAGACGAATGCCGGGTATGTAGTCGTACACACACGTAGATGAACTTGACGAATCCGAACTCTTCGAGGGTCGTCGTGCTGCTCGTTCATGTAGTAGTCGTTCACGTGTCTTCGGTGGGAGTCTTCGGCAGAGGTACTTGGCACCCACGGGTGCATTCGGGTTTTGCACGGCTCTGTCTCAGCAGGTCACCGGAGATGAATGGAGGTAACTTGAGCTGCTGGTTGTTGGTGCGTGGCCGAGCCGCGGCTAGAAGTAGTGGCCGATGTCAGCCTTGGCCTGAAGCAGGGGAGCGGCGGCGCACACAACGAAGGCCGGCGAGGAGCAGGAGATGGCCGGGGTTCCTTTGCGTAACAGAGGCGGAGCAGAGGAGGGCAGCGGCGGTGTGCGTGAAGCTATAGGCCAGCATAGTGGCCTCCATGGCCGGCGGCCATGCGGGTCGCGGGAGGCAACGCAGGCGAGCCAAGGGCGGTCACATCGGGGCTTGTGTCGTCGGGACCTGCAGGAGGAGGCGAGGCAAGGTGGCTCCGGCAAGGGCACCGGTGGCCGGGGATGGGCGCAACAGTGACGAGGATGCCGGGGTGCGGAAGAAGGCGTGGAGGTGCAGAAGAGGTCCGAGTGAAGCGGCTCCATGGCGAGCCGACGGCGTAGGATGAGGTCGGGCAGGGCTCGGCGTGCAGATGCTTGGCGGCGACCCTGGGGCCAAGGGGATCGGGCTGTGAGGTCGAGCGAGGGGACGCGGGCTCCTGGCACTGTCTGCGGGGGCGCTGTGCGGGAGTGCGTGCCGCGCTGCTGGCGGTGGTGGAAGGGAACGAGGAGGAGTGGGATCGAGAGGAGAGGGAGGTTTGAACGAGGCTCTCTGGCTCGATGCGGGACTCTGGCAGCGCAAGGGGAGACGAGGGAGTGAGATGGGATCGGGCTAGGGTTAGGATTAGGTGGGGGCGCAGCTGGGCCTTAGAGGCCACTGGAGACTGGGCCTAGGCGGCTGCGGGAGGACTTAGAGGAGGCTGGCCTGGGTCGGATCAGAGAGGCCCAGTTGGGCTGGCTCTCCTCTCTCCATCTTATTTTCTTTAACAGAAAACAAGAGAAGAAAAAAGAATGAAAGAGGGGGGGTTAGGGAACGAAGTTGGACTCGCGGATAAATTTCCCGGACTCACAAAAATTAGTTTGACCCAAGAAAAATAGAAACGACAAGATTGAAAGATACAAATTCAAACTCATTTGAATTTAATTCAAATGGGTTTGAAATAGGACTTGGTTATAGAAGTGTCCAAAAATGTTGAGGTTTTTGGTGGAACTCCGGAAAGTGAAGAAAGAATATATGGCAAGGTTTGAGGAGCAAATCGAAGCATAAAAGACCTGGGAGTTTTAAATTGCAAGTGTGTTTGCGGTAAATCCAAATAATTGGAATATTTACTATAACTCTTTAAATATCGAGAGGATATGTTGTAAACAGAATCACCATGTGAATTACCTCGGTTTAAATGGATCAAGAATCCATGCCATTTATTTAGTTGAGTTAAGAAAAAGAAATGACATGATGGCATGATGACATGATGCAATGATGAATGAAAAGAACCAAACAAATCACACGACGAAACCCGGAAACCTTGGAAGGCATTTGAAGCTCCGGTCTTGGGGCATTACAGAAATGGCCCGACACAGTCATCGGAGACAGAAAACGTCTGACGTGTGACCGACTATAATGCCGCTATATGTTTAACGGTTGGGATATCAAACGAGCTCTGAATGTGACGAAAATTGACAGGCGGTCTACTGACAACATAACAACACCACTTATAAAATACTATTTCGGACGTGCCGCGGGTGCGTGCGAGTGTGTCTGGGCTCAAAACGGACAACGAAGAGAACTGGGGGACCCGGAAGGATGCAAGTTTTGAAAACATGCTGATGCAATGCGGATGATGACAAGGAAAAATGCAACATGCAAGCAAATGACATGGCAAGGATAGCGAATAATTGGAAGACACCTGGCGCAACGGTCTCGGGGCGTTACACGGCGCCTCAGGAGCCATGGGCAGCGTCGACACTTTGGCACCCGCGCCTCCGGCCTCTAGTGGTGCTTGCCCCCCTGCATCCACTCTTGGGGCAAGTTCGGCGCCGGCAACAAGAAGGGTATCCACGGTGACGGAGTTCTCGCAGGACCCCTCAAGGCCGACCGGACACAACCCCCATTCGTCAAAGGGGTGCATCTGCCCCGCGAACTCCACCCTGTTTGAGCAACAGTACAAGATACAACCCTCCAGCGGCATATCGGCTAGCGAGGGGTCTCCCGCCAGGACCTCGAGCACCATCCTTCGTGCCTTGAGCGGAAGCTCTGACTCCTGAAGCCTCATGTGATCATGGCCGACAAATAGGGCCCACATCTACTAGGAATGGCGCTGGAGTGGGGCGATGTAGCGTCGGAGGAACTCCTTCATCACCATGGGCGCGGTTATGCCAAGATCTTTCAACCTCTTTAGCTGGAGCCAGACGAAGGCGAGGCGGAGGCTCATAAGCTTCTCATGAGCCCTGCTGGAGCTGGGGACGGCGGGTGCAGACGGAGGCAAGAGCAAAGGGTTGAGAACTCCGACACCCACATACCCACCGCGTCTGGAACTCGCTGGCAGACAGCAGGAGTTCAAAGTCAATCCCCGAGACGGCCGTTGCCGCCACGGCCTGGAAGCTCAGGCACCCCGAGAATTGCCTGGGGTCGGTCAGGTGCAGCGAGAAGAAATGGCGCAGAAGGGCCACAAAGGGGGCGATGCCCACCATGGCCTCACAGACAAAGGCAAATACGGCAAGAAGAGCGACAGATTGGGGATCTAGGTGCAGCAGATGAATCTCGTAATGGGAAAGCACGACGTTGAAGTAGGCGGAGAAGGGGGGACCAGACCGTCCCACAGGGCGTCGATGAAGAATTGGACCTGGTGGCTGTTCTATCGACAGAAGCTCGGGACGCAGGCCAGGCCGCCGTCCCTCCCCATTTGTTGAAGCTGGTGGCGAGCGCAAGGCGGACCTTGTCCATGGCCTCCTGATTGAGCACCCGCGATCGGCTGACGGCGGGCTCGACGACCAAAGGCGGGGTGGCTAAGGACAGGGGCTTATTCCCTTTCTCCGTCTGGTTCGGCGCCATGGCGATGGAAAGGACTGAGCTCAGGTTGGGTTGGGAGAGGATGCTGAGGTTCGAAGAAGCGGAGGAGTCGGGGGTGTGTTGCCAGCAATGGGGAAATAACCGCGTGGGACGCCATGGCCGCCTAGCCAGGCGGATATCAAGGCTGCGTGGGGAAGTGGCGCTGCCCACGTCCAATCGATCGCCATGCGTCAAGCAGGGCAGCAGGCTTTTGGGGCCCACGATGCTCCGCACTTGCCCTTTGGCTTCGCCTTGTAGCCAAGTCTGAGCGCGCCTTGGGCCCGGGGGCTACTATCGGCGTTCTGGGAACTGGGGTCCCTAGGCTTGCCTGCCAGGGGCCCACAGCGTGGCTCCACCAGTGGCCCTGTATGGGCCATCTTCACCAGCAAACACTCAAGACCCTCGCGAGGGCCCAAGCCTCATGAGGCAGACGACGCAAGACCTCCTCAGGGGCAGCCTCACCAGGCTGGCTCGCGAGGGGCTGAGAGATCAAGGCAAGGGACACCTCGCGAGGTTTGTGTGACGCAAGCCATGTCGACTGGAGCCAGGTGGGCGCCAGCGCGCAATGTCCTCGTTTCCTCTTTGGTGCTAAAGGGACAAGCGTAGGCGAGGAGTCCCGAGGCATCAGGCAAAGGTTTCCATATCGGTGCAACAAGACCAAGACCAGTAGGACAGCAAGACGGAGGTCACCGTAGAGCCCAAGACGGTGTCACCACCAGAGCCTTTGGTAGGCAAGACTACTTTTGTCAGGATAGCATGTACTAGTTGTCCCCTTTAAATTGGTTATTGTGGGATCCCTTCCCACCTAATATTTGGGAAGAGGACCCGAGCCTCTATATATAGGACTAGCCAGCGCCATAGAAGGGGATCGGCTCATCTAGAGAGAGACCATCCATAACCACACAAGTTCACCAAATACAAGGACACCTCTCCTCAGGAGGCTGTTCTTCCCTTGTAACTGTTCATCCTCAGCCCGAGAGGCAATCCACCACACCACACTGGAGTAGGGTATTACACCACATCGGTGGCCCAAACCAGTATAAACTCTTGTGTCTCTTGTTCTTAGGGTTCGTCGAGCTAGGCTGTGAGATCATGATGTCTGCGAGCTAGAGAGGGGGAGAGATCTTCGTCCACACCCCAGTGTTCATACCTCAAGGGTTTTGCCAGAACCCGAAATCCAACACCATGCTCAAATCAAATCAAAATAATTGCAAACAAAAAGACCCCAGGATTGTTATTAGTTGGATGGCACCCGTTGTTTCGGACAAGCCATGGATTGATGTTTGTTGGTGGTGGGGGAGTATAAACTTTACCATTCTGTTTGGGAACCACCTATAATGTTTGTAGCATGGAAGATATCGAGATCTCTTTGTTGTTATGTTGACAATGAAAGTATGCCACTCAAAATATTATTTATCTCCGTTTCAAAACTCGAGCTCTGGCACCTATGCAAATCCCTGATTCCCTCTGCGAATGGCCTATCTATTTACTTTTATGTTGAGTCATCATCCTCTTATTAAAAAAACACCAGTTGGAGAGCACCACTGTCATTCGCATGCATTGCTATTAATTTACATTGAGCATGACTGTGACTGGATCTCTTTTACCATGAATTACAATGTCTAGTCAGTCTTTGATCTTAAGGGGTGCTCTGCATTTATGTTTTGCGGTCTCAGAAAGTGCTAGCGAGATACCATCTTGTTATATCATGTTATGATTGTTTTGAGAAAGGGTCGTCATCCGAGATTTATTATTATTGCTCGCTAGTTGATTATGCCATTGATATGAGTAAACATGAGACCCAAATGTTATTGTGAATATGGTTAGTTCATAATCTTTGCTGAAAACTTGAATGCTGGCTTTACATATTTGCAACAACAAGATCAAACAGAGTTTGTAAAAGTTTTTCTTTATCACCTTCAGTTTTTCAACTGAATTGCTTGAGGGCAAGAAAAGGGGGCCCACACCCTGTCCACGAGGATGCAGGGCGCCCCCTGCCTCGTGGGCCCCCTGAGACTCCACTGACGTCAACTCCAACTCTATATATTCACGTTCGGGGAGAAAAAAATCAAAGAGAAGGATTCATCTCGTTTTACGATACGGAGCCTCCGCCAAGCCCTAATCTTCATCGGGAGGGCTGATCTGGAGTCCGTTCGGGGCTCTGGATTGGGGAATCCGTCGCCATCGTCATCATCAACCTTCCTCCATCACCAATTTCATGATGCTCTCTGTCGTGCATGAGTAATCCCATCATAGGCTTGCTGGACGGTGATGGGTTGGATGAGATTTACCATGTAATCGAGTTAGTTTTGTTAGGGTTTGATCCCTAGTATCCATTTTGTTCTAAGATTGATGTTGCTATGACTTTTCTATGCTTAATGCTTGTCACTAGGGCCCGAGTGCCATGATTTCAGATCTGAACCTATTATGTTTTCATGAATATATGTGAGTTCTTGATCATATCTTGCAAGTCAATAGTCACCCACTATGTGTTATGATCCGGCAACCCCAAAGTGGCAAAAATCAGGACCACTCCCGGCGATGACCATAGTTTGAGGAGTTCATGTATTCAATAAGTGTTAATGCTTTGGTCCGGTACTATATTAAAAGGAGGCCTTAATATCCCTTAGTTTCCAATAGGACCCCACTGCCACGGGAGGGTAGGACAAAAGATGTCATGCAAGTTCTTTTCCATAAGCACGTATGACTATATTCGGAATACATGCCTACATTACATTGATGAATTGGAGCTAGTTCTGTGTCACCCTATGTTGTAACTGTTGCATGATCAATTCCATCTGACATAATTATCCATCGTTGATCCATTGCCTATGAGCTTTTCACATATTGATCTTTGCTTAGTTACTTTTCCGTTGCCACTGTTACGATTGCCACAAAAACTACTACTGTTACTTTTGCCACCATTACCGTTACTTCCATACTATTTGCTACTAAATACTTCACTGCACATATTAAGTCTTTTAGGTCTGGTTGAATTTACAACTCAACTGCTAATACTTGAGGATATTCTTTGGCTCCCCTTGTGTCGAATTAATAAATTTGGGTTGAATACTCTACCCTCAAAAACAGTTGTCACTACCAAAAAAATACACTTCCATGATGATACGTGTTTGTCACAGTAGGTCACATTTTCTGTCATGCATGTACATCCATGACAATTTTATGACAGAATCAAGATAGTCATACCTGTGCTGTCGTAGAAGTGTTCCATGAAATTACCAAAATTATCATCATGGAAGTGTCCACTTACATGAACATAAATCGTGCGTTACAGAAGTGCTTTCGTCAAGGGTGATCGACACGGGGCATCCACCGTAACGGAATGCCGTTAAGCTATCGGGTCCGGTTTTGGATCCGATAATCTGTTAACAGCCCCGACCAATGGGGATTTTCCACGTGTAAAATCATCATTGGCTGGAGGGAACACGTGTCGGCTCGCCGTTGGGACAGACGTCATCCACTCATTGGACCCAAAGCGCCTATGATACGTCGACACGTGGCACGACCCAACAGAGGCCAATTCCTGTGAAAAGGCCAGCCCGTTTGACTTGGTCAAAAGGTGGCGGGCCAGCCCACGGCAAGCCTATTAACGGCCTGTTCGCATATAGCCCATTTACAGCCCGCTAACCCAGGGCCCGTTTACGGCCTATCCGAATTAGGCCCAGTAGCGTCATTGGGCCGTCCAATATAATTCCAGCCCATTTTAACTTCCGGCCCATGTATGGCCCATGATGTCTTTCGTCCCATATGAGGCCCTTAGTAAACCTCGGCCCATTAACTGCCCGTGGTAAAACTGGCCCGTAATGGACAGTCTATCACCTTATACCCATTAACGGCCCATTATTCCGTTGGGCCGTTTCCAGCCCATGTTATCTTTCGGCCTTCTCAGGGCCCATTTATTCTTGGGCTCATTTCCAGCATTCGTTTACTTTCGGCCCGTTACTGTGATTTTCTGCTTGTGGGCCAAATTTAGCCCATGGTTAGACTCGACCTGTTTGTGTCCTGTTAATACGTTGGGCCATTTTGATATGTCATCAAATACAGCCGATTAATGACGGCCCGTTATGGTTGGCCCATGAACGGACGGTTTCAACTCTAGACCATTTACGACCCCTTTTACGGCCCGTACAAGGCCCATAGATGAGACGGCCCGTAGAAGGCCCATGGATCCTACGTGATGTAGAAGGCCCATTGACCTGACGGCCCATAGAAGGCCAATTGATTCGACGGCCCATAGAAGTCCCATGGATCTGACGGCCCATAGAAGGCCCACGGATCCGACAGCCCATAGAAGGCCATGGTCGTCCGTCACGTAGATGGCCCATGGATCGTACGGCCTGTGGATGGCCGTGGTCACCACAACGTTTGGGCGAGTTGGCCCCCGTTTGAACGACATAGTATATTCAAAGAATTATCCTACTCTATAGTATCACCTCTAAAAAACATACACTATACAATAAAGAGACTAAGGCATAGAAACATAGAATAATCCTACACTATACAATAAAGAAACTACAGCCGATTATACCCACTGAGCATTATGGTTTGGCACCAGTGATAATAAAGCATACACAAATAGCAAATTACATACACTGGGCAAATACAGCTCATACATCATGGACGTGCATCAACATAACTTACCATTTGAACTATAATCTCTTCAGAAAATAGGATTGGCCGGATTTAGATAGCACAAATTTCAGTCTACAAAATATCCAATTCCTTCGTTGTTATCTCAGTGTCTTGTTTCATTTTTTGACTCCTGCATCTAATACATGGATGTCCAGTCTCAACTTTTTGATTGTACATTCAGAATCATGTACACATTGTCTTGCCACCCTAGTTGATGCTCGAGAACATCAGCACATTCCAATTCCAATCCATAATCATTTGGTAACGGCCATGCCGCACTGCTTGCAGATCTTTGTGTTGATGTCACTTCATCCTGAAATGTTTCTGTAAGTACACATGACTAGGGAAAAAATATAGTTACAACAGTGAAGTGAGCAAGACAGACTATTTTGTACATGGCAAAACAGGACTAACAATAATGTTACACGTCATGAAGCATAAGCAGGTGATATTTTAAAAATTATAAAAAGGTAGTGTGTGCAGCCGACATACAGAAATATCTCTTAGCTCACCAGAGGAGCATGATGTTCGGGCCCAATCCAAAACACAGACAAGTTACAAATTTAGACAGCACGTTGCATAGAAGTAAGCAAGCAGTTGGCCATTCTGTAGCTCAATTAAAGTCTTAGGGAGCATAATGAACAGCAGAGGATTTCATACAAACATACTACAACAAGCAAAACTATGCAATCATTAGCCTAGTATAAACTAGATTGTGAGCCTTATTCAATAATAGTTGGTTAATAGACTTCAAAGCTTCAGGCACATTTCAGCAGAGTAATTAAATGGTAAGGCCTTTAATTATGTCAACTAATAGTTATACAAGTACCCAACATCAGGCATCATTCTTTGGGCATCTCATTAACTGAGGACAAATAAAGCAATTGAAAATAGCAAATTAACTATGCCTAAAACAAACAAGGAATTGAACTGTTGAGTTGGATACAGTGACTTACCTTAGCAGGTTGAAGAGGCTCAGCGCAGCTCCTACTTCCCTTGCAAGCCTCCTTCCTAACATCTTGTACTTGGAAACCCTCAATCTTATCTTCATTGCACCCCCTCTTCAAGGTGACACAAACTAGTTACTCATCTCCTTGGAAGATAAATATGCATACTTTCCAGTCTGTGAACACAAAAGGATGAGATTATAACAAAACAACACCACATAATGAAACAGGCCGCATCTCTTGCACTTGCACACAATGAAATGAGCATTTACTATGTCTGCACTATGTAAAAACTAGGCATACCTTCGAACTGGATCTCCAGGTACTCTAGGAGAGCCTACTTTAGTGTACAGCCAAACCTTTAGGTCACCTATGAGTTAGAAAAGGCCCCACTACAACAACCCTTAGTGTTTAAATAGTTGACAAGCTCTGTTAGAGTGTTAGGTCAAGAACAACAAGTAATCAAAGCAAACAGTCCTAGTATGGCTGGCTGATGCAAACAAGCAATTGAACATATGTGTGAGCAAATCTTACATATCAAGAAAAGAATCAAAGAAGGAGGCTTAAAGACAATCACTTGATTGACCAGATTTAAGGGGCATTTAAACATCATGTGCAACGTTTGAACTAACATAAACATTACATATTCCAGATTCTACAATGGAATGCACATGTATTAGGTTATGCCATGTATGATGATGCCTAAATGTACACTATAGCAGGTAGGAGTGATTCATCATTCCACACACAATTGAATTGCAGGTTAAGGGCCAGTTCTATTCCGCCTTTTCAGGGCTTATTGTCAAAATAAGCCATAAAAGATGTAAAGAAGTCATTTTTGAGTTATGGGCTTGGGCTTAACTAATTTCGCTTTGGATGCGGGTGTTTCGGGTAGAACCTCAATAAAAATTGAAGGGAAGGGGAATAGTGAAATGACTCTGTTGTCTGCCTATATTAAACTCAAAATGCAACTGGTGACGCCCACGTCACACCTCACCCTCAAGTAAAAAAGAAACACGTAGGCGTTCATTGCCTGCCCGCTTGCATCTCCTCCCCCCTTTCCCTCTACCTTGATACCCTGCCTGCAACACTAGGGTTCCTCCAGCAAGCCGTCGCCACTGGTCCCATCTGGACTGGTCCTCGATGATGCTCTGTCCAGCTAGGCTACATGGCTGGTGGGTAGGGGCAAATCTCCCTGGCTGCTCCTCCCTCTGGTGCCGCCCCTCATTCTCATGGTCTCCAGCAACTGCTCCACTGTGGTTCATCCAAGGCACTACTCCGGCAGGCGCTACACAACTACGGCTGATGCCACACTGCGACAAAAGGCACCTTATCCCCCCTCCCCACCTCCCAAGCCATGGCCTTGAGGTGCTGTTGAAGGAGGAGCTCATCCAACAAGGTGAGGATCTCCTCTGATTTTTGCCAAATTTTAATTCTGATCCACTATACGATGAATTGCTATGAGCTGCTTCTGTTGCTGCTATATGATGCATTGATATGAGCTACTCATACTGCTGCTATATGATGAATTGATATGAGCTGCTGCTGTTATATGATGAATTGCTATGAGCTGCTGCAGCTATATGATGAATTGCTATGAGCTGCTGCTGCTATATGATGAGTTTCTATAAGCTGCTGCTGCTGCTGCTGTATGATGAATTGCTATGAGCTGCTCCTGCTGATGCTATCTGATGAATTGCTATGAGCTGCTCCTGCTGCTGCTATATGATGAATTGCTATGAGTTGCTCCTGCTGCCGCTATATGATGAATTGCTATGAGCTAATCCTGCTACTGCTATATGATGAATTGCTATGAGCTGCTGCTGGTATATGATGAATTGCACACTGTTGCTGATGTATGATGAGTTGCTATGAGCTGCTGCTGCTGCTACATGATGCTTTCAGGTGGTGCTGCTATATGATAATAACTAGCCACTTGGACCATCAAATTTCAATAAATAATTGTTCTTCATTTAAATGTGGGTCATGCATTTTTCGTTTAAATTAGGCAATGGGATCTCTAGGGAAAAGATTGACCAAAGTAGATTGTGCCAAGTAGATGGTATCTTTGTATTTGCATTTTGAGCAAATAGTGAAGGTCTGTTTTCCTATCATATTAATTACTACACTGCGTTCAATTTGTGATGTTTGCAAGTCAAATTAATTTTCATATGGGCAGCAAAATGAAAATATATAATGCAATCTAGGCTTTTCACTGATCATACCAAAGATAAGCTGAAAATGCAATGAAAAGAACTGGTTGGCTTATTACATGGAGCTTATATTCACAGGTGCTTATTTTCTTAGGATAACTCGTACTAACTGTCCCTAAGAAACTTGGCCAATAGAACTGACATACAAATAACATGTCACGATGATTGCAATGGAGGAGTGACGTACCATAGCACACTATATAGGCTCACCGCTGGCTCTCCTTTTTTTTTGATGTTCCATGAAATTGCCACATACATCTTGTACTTTTTCATTGTGTAACCCTATCTGCAAGTTGACATGGCTAATTTCAGACATCTCTACATGATAATACATTGCATATCCCTTGCGCATATTTAAACCACCAATTAATGATTGTGTGCGTAGCATAAACTAGCCATGACTCTGTGTGCTGGACTAGCAGGCACTCTAAGGGATCCTAATGTAGTGTACTGGAATTCCTACATGCCACCTACGATTTTGTGTAATGTACTGCCTCTGTTCCTAAATATATGTCTGTGTAGAGATTCCAGTATGGACCACATACAGATGTATATAGATGCATTTTCGAGTGTAGATTCACTCATTTTGCTCCGTATGTAGCCTATAGTGGAATCTCTAGAAAGACTTATATTTAGGAACAGAGGTACGAGGTAGTATCATGTATGACATCTACATATCTAATTTAGCATCCAGTAGTAGAAATCATTGTCTGCAAAAAAGGGATTACTGGTCAAAAATCCTACCAAAGCACGCAGGCAGGCACAGAACAATACAAGAGAGAGAGAGAGAGATGCTTACAAGATCATAGCAATGCCTCGGTCCAGGATCTTGGTTGGCCAAGCTGTTAGATCCAAAAGAAACATCGTCCTTGTAGTTTTTGCCAGCTGCATAACAGATAACAGTGACCTGTTAGTATATTTGAAGTACATCGGGCAGGTGATGCTGGACGGGTTTAAAGGTGACAAGTACCTAGGCCGTGGGGGGTGCTTGGCATCTTGCTAGACGGTGGGAATCAGGTTAGAAACGTTAAGGGTGATGACGCTGCGCTGGCTGTCGGGGTCCGGTAAGGAGATCTAGAACCGTGGAGTAGGGTGTTTGTGGAGCGCTTTGGTAGGGTGGACTACGGTGTGGGCTAAGCGGATCTGTGGCCGTGGACGAGGGCATAGGTGAAGCTGCTCCGGTAGGGTGGACTACGGTGTGGGCGAAGCGGATCTCTGGCCGTGGACAAGGGCGTAGGTGAAGCTGCTCCGGTGGTTGGGTTAAGGATGGTGTCGACGATGCGGATCTGCGGCCGTGGACGGGGCGTCAGAAGCTTCTCCGGTAGGTTGGATGTGGGTGCGAGGAAGCGGATGTGAGGCCGTGGACTTGTGACTTGGCAAAGCGGCCCCGGTAGGGTTGAAAATGGTATAGGCGAAGCTACTCCGGTGGGGTTGACGATGGTGTCGGCGAAGCAGCTCCGGTAGGGTTGAGGAAGGTGTCGGCGAAGAGGATCAGAGGCCGTCGACGGGGGCGTCAGTGGGGCGGCTCCGAGGGGACGAAGCGTCTCCGGTGGGGAGTACGAATGAGCCGCTGCAGATGCCCTGCGGTTGATGAGAGTACCGACGAAGCAGATCCGGCGCCATGGACAAGGCCGGCATTGAATGGGCTATGGTACAGTGGTGCATGAGCAGTCTACTTGTTTCTAGGGGAGGTGGGAGGGTTAGATGCGGCCGCAGAAGCAGATCCAGTGAGGTGGACGCCGCTGGCAGTGAATGGGCTCTGGTACGCCGGTGGATGAGCAGTCTAGGGTCTCGAGAGGGGAGGGGAGAAAGGCCGATGAAGTACGGAAGGCGTGATGTGAGATGCTCTGGTGCTGTGGAGTTAGTCGTTTTTTGCGGGAGGGGGAGAGGAACTGGGGGTGCCGTGTAGTGGGGGGAACCGGAAGTTACGAAAGCAGACCTGACATATTATGTAGATGAGGGCAGTATTGTAACTGTTGGTTTCCGTGCACCAAGGACAAAAGGGGAATTTTGCATGCTAAAGACTAAGGTGGCAGGAATTTTAGAAGGAGGCAGGAGATTTTGCCGCCCGTGGGATCGTTCGTATCGAGCTTCAACTAATTTTGGACTGTGCTAGTGGGAAGGTCATGCGAGACTGTGTACACGGGGCACACGTCAGCTGTTAATAACTGATGTGTAGTACACCCTAGAAAAAAGACAATAACTCGGGATGATGCGTCGATAAGTTGGACGTTCACACGGGCGCGGCCAATCGTATGAGTGTAGTGGCGCGTTAACAAAAAAAGGGATCAAACGCTCAGCCTATGTATTTCTCGTGTAAATAGATAATTTAGTGCAATTGGTTATTTACTTTAAACATAATGCATTGACATGTTAGTGTAGAGGCGCACAAAAAGAAATGAATATTGTAGCCCACTACTTAAAAGTGTTACCTCATATGATTACATAGCCTCCATTTCATAAATTGCATACCCGTTGAATTCATATATGAATATTACATATATTACTTCATAATAGAACCTTAAGTCATCCAAGACTAATGATTTTGAATGCAAGAGTAACAATGGTGCATGTACATGATAGCTACATTGGTTGTTTGAAGAAACATCACTGTAACTTTGGCATGCACAACTGAAAAGGTTTATTTAAATAGAAAAAAAATGTGATACGTGAGTGTCCAATCTTTATAGCGTTGAATCGATATAGTACCTTTGGCCACGATACGAAGTAGATATTGATTTATGTTCAACTGATGCACGTCCACGATCGTAGATAGTGATACATGAATGAATTGTGCAATCTCACTCACACGCATACATATCTCATTTCCCTGTGGGCATTAGAATCACACACGCGCACTTCGTGTATTTCTCTCCCTCCGTCAAGGTTAGAATTCTTCTTTCTACCCTGTCCTACAAGTCTCTCACACAGAAATGCACACGCTCTCTCTGTCGAACATGCCCACCCACAGCCACTAATGTCTCAAAGTATAATAATGTCTCTCACACATATGCCTAAGGTTAACTCGAGTTCGGAACCATATGAATACATACAATGGGATTCCAGCAGAGCACCTTTTGTTTTGAGATTTCGCTCTCTCTCTCTCTGTCTCTCTCTCTACCTCTCTCTCTTTCACACACGCGCGCGCACACACACATTGTTTCTCACTTCATTTTTTCCGGCACTTGCATGCACAAAATTTTGTTGATCTTCGTGATGCTTTAAGTATGCCTCCCACAAATGTTGTCTACCTATCCCTTAATATAGCCAAATATGTGTCACACAAACTCCTTCTCCCTACTAGCAACATGCCCATGCGTTGCACCAAACATCAAGATGCATTTGTATGAGTAGTTTATCTTGTGGGAGAAAAGGATGAACGAGGGAATGCCTTATTTGCAAATGCGGAGAGGGGTGTGGGTATATTTTTGCAAACTTGCCACAGTTTCCTTCCTATCCGTCGGGTATTAATCGGATGGCCTATATTGCAGGATGGCAGGAACACCATCATCACCAACTCTGTTTTTTTATAAGAGTAGGGATATGTAAGTGTCACTGCCCCCCCCCCCCGACACTAACACTCACACCCACACAACCACACACACACACTTCCCAACACCGAAGGAGTAGGGTGACACCTCGATCTTGATACTAATCTATCGACTGGCTTCTCTCTCAAACACACACACACACGCACACACTACCCGACACCGAAGGAGTAGGGCGGCACCTCGATCTTGATAGTAATCTATCTCCTCCTCTTTCAAACACACACACATACACACACGCTCGCTGGTTGTGCCTCTGTGCCTACCGCGCACACTCTCGATATGTCTTTCTCTCCCTCCCCCCCCCCCCCCCCCACAAAGACAACAGAAGGGTGACAACTCGATCTAATCGTAATCTTTCAATTGGTTTCTCTCTCGAACATTGTGTCTCTGTGCCTCGCTCAGTAGCCCCCTCGATATGTAGACTTCTCGCGCGTGCACAGCTGTAGTGACGATGACACTGAACCCAGTGTGCCTCGTTTTTACCGGCCTCATGTGATAGTTTTCACCCTGTTTTCTGTTAATTAAGAAGGCAACCTTTTCTTTGTTACTACTAGTGAATCTAAAATCATTTGGGGCAGACATAAATTATATCACATCAACCCAATTATCGCAGTAACTATTTTAAAAGAAACTAGCTAGATTCCCGTGCGTTGCACGGAACATCAAGATGCATTTGTATGAGTAGTTTATCTTGTGAGAGAAAAGGATGAACGAGGGAAGGCCGTATTTCCGAACGTGGAGAGGGGTGTGGGTATATTTTTGCAAAACTGCCATAGTTTTCTTCCTATCCGTTAGATATAAATCTGACGGCCTATATTGCAGGATGGCACGCACACCATCATCACCAACTCTGTTTTCTACTCCCTCCGTTCCTAAATATTTGTCTACATATGGAGCAAAATGAGTGAATCTACACTCTAAAATATGGAGCAAAATGTGCTGGACTCAAATGGATTGGATGTCATTCAAAGTGACTACATATGGAGCAAAATGAGTGAATCTACACTCTAAAATATGTCTACATACAAATTTATATGTGGTAGTCCATTTGAAATCTGAAAAAGAAAAATATTTAGGAACGGATGGAGTATAAGAGTAGACATGGAGATATATCTCTAGAATGGTCTACAACAAAAATGTGCTGGACTGGTTAGCGCCGGATGCTCGCAACGCGATGACATGAGTTCAAATTCTGTCTTTAACTTCAGATTTTTATATTATATATTACTTATTTAATATATACTTCTTTCACTACTATACTGACAGTGGAACCCACAAAGTACCTAGAATACAAGATTAAGGATGGACTTGTTTCTTTTTAACTTTCTGTATGAAGCTCTAGCCACCCTGCAAGTCACGTGTACACTGTACATGGAATTAACTTTTTATAGAGGGACAATCATACATGCAATTAACTCAAATGGATGGGATGTCACTGTATTATTTCGAGCATAAGAGCATCTCCAACGGCAGCCGGCAAATTTCCTCCCACTTCCTTCCGTGGAGGACGACATCAAACACCAGCGGCATACATTTTCGCAACTCTAACCAACTAGATGAAATTCATGCAAACATGAACTGATTTCATATAAGCATGAACGATTTCATATAAAAAGCTGGATCTTCATATAAACATGATGGATTTTATTACATTTACATGAACTAAGCGGTGCCAATCCGGCTCTCTTGGTATAATTAATACTCCCTCTATCCGGAAATACTTGTCCTAGAAATTGATGTATCTAGACTTATTTTAGTTATAGATACATACAATTTATCCATTCTTAGAACAAAAATTTCCCGCCAGCTGGAGAGGGAGTACATAATCTAAATGGCCGCCCGTGGATTCCTTTGTCTTCCTCATGTCCGGCAGACACTTTGCGGGGTAGACGAAGGTCCTCGGAAGAGCCGAAGAAGCAAAGAAACCACCTGATTGCGCAGTCGTCGCCTCGGCGGTGGCCTTCATGGGACCCAAGTGGAGGCGGCCTCCCGTGTTCTACATCTCCTCGATGATGGCGGCGAACACGGAGAAGCTGGCCACCGAGGCTCTCCACGCACCCGGCTTCTGTCTCTGCCTGCATGGCGCTACCGCAGGCATGGGAGGCGTGTCCACAGACACGGGAGGCGTTGCACCGCAACCACTGGTGGCGCGGTACGACGCGGCATTGACGACGCCCGTAGCGGTGTGCTCACCGTTGTGCCGGCGTGGAGCATCTCGCCACTCCTCATCAAGCTAAACTGGAGCGGTGAGTTGCTGAACCACGCGCATGCTTGGGGCGGCAACTGGCTCCATTAGGCCAAGCGAGGTTGGTGAAGGACTGAGCGGCCTCACCCGTATCCGGAGGGCTCGGCGGGCCACCCAGCCGGGTAATATGCCGGAGAACGACTCCTCGGAAGCCATCGGAAGAGTGGAGAAAATGGTGAAGGAGGAGATGGGGGAGCGGCGGAGGGGTGCGATTCTTGCCCTCTGTCTGTCTGGCCTCGCGTAAATAGAGGGCGGACGGTAGGAGCTTGGCCGACGTCTGGCCTCGTTTAAACTGAGGGCAGACGGGAGGAGCTCGGCCGGTGTTGCGTTTAATTCCGGCCCGCTCATGAACGTACGTGTGGCCGGAGTAGGTTTCTCAGTTTGCATGTGGGTTTATCGGAGGGGTTTGATGGATGCGAGGAGGCGTGTTCAGCCGAGCACGTAGTGGGCAGCGCAGTACTATTCGATCTGATAGCGGGCGGCGCAGTTCTCGATACGGCTTTAATGCAGACGAGGGAGGGAGTAGAGGTTCCCGAAATGTTGAACGGCCGATGCATCCTCCTTTAATTAATGAATGAGGGAAGTAATGGGAGGAGGACCGGGAAAAGAGGTCGCACGATGTGAATGCAACGTAGTTTGCAAAATGAGTGAATCTACACTTCAAAATATGTCTATATAATTTGTATGTGACAGTCCATTTGAAATCTCTAAAAAGACAAATATTTAGGAACAGAGGGAGTAATATATTAGGAGTATATCAAAGCAAGAGTGATTTCTTTCAAGTTTGTCAACAAGTACTACTATTCTACTACTTCGGATCCATCGCAACGCACTAGCACATTGCTAGTAAAAGGAAAAGGCATTCCGCGTTCGTGTCGCACTCCCCCCACACACGCCCGGGAATTGGGAGTACTCCACGGCCCGTCCGGCATGACACATAGCTTAGGGAAGGCGTGTTGCCTAGAATTTTCACTTTCATGTGGGACTGCCATTGAGCAAACTGACTATTGGCAAACCACACCCCGCCCGCCGCGTGGTTGGAAAACAAAAATGAGGGGAAGATCTAGCTGTAGCACGGAAGCCAAGAAATTTGGTGTCAGATGGGGCTCGTTGATAGAGTAGGAGCATTCCATACTACTCTACTCCTACTAGTACCAAGTTTGTAGTACTATACAACTAGTACTACCACTATACAACTAGTAGGTACGTGCACGGCACATCATCGTAGGAACAAAAAACGGGAAGATCTTCTTTTGGGTGATTTATCTTTTTTTCAATCAACGTAGTACTCCCTCCGTTCCATAATGTAGTGTCTATAGATTTTTTGAGAAGTCAAACTTTACAAACTTTGACCAAGTTTGTAGATAAAAATATTTATATTTACAATACCAAAAATATATAATGTGAAACTACATCTTATGATGAATCTAGTGATATATGTTTCGCACTCTAGATGTAAATATTTTTATCCACAAACTTGGTCAAAGTTTGTGAGGTTTTAATTATTAAAAAATCTATAGGCACTACATTATCGAATGGAGGGAGTATGAATAATATGATGTGGGGGGCACCCATGAAGCTTATGTGGCTTGGTTGCATGGCTACGAAAGGTTAGAGAAAAATAAATAGATAATGTGTTTAGAGTGCACTCTACTAAATAGATATACTTTAGATCCATTGCAACGGGCCGGCACATCTATATCTATACCCCCTATATAGTGTGTGAAGAACTTTGAAAGTTGGTCGTTGGATGAAGCCAATCCGACGTTACAAAGATGGCAAATCCGAGCACTACTGGTCGTTGGATATCATCTACATTCCACCAGATTCTGCCACATGTAGAATCTAGAAGACTCCATGATTGAAATTCATTCATGACTAACTTTGCCACAACTAAGCTTAGGCAAAGTGTGTCTGCCACAAAAAATGTGGCTAACAAAATGACCACCACAAGTGTGGCAAGATTTGGCAAGAAGTTGAGTCTATGACATGTGGACCATGTAGCTAGAAAAGTGTGGCAAGCCACAAGTGTAGCAATGAACCAAACACATGCCTGGTGTGTTTGGTAGGGCGTATGAAGGGTACATGATCAGAAGAGTTCCCTTCTCGACCCACTTTTGGGTGTTTGGTAGAGTATATGGAGGGTGCATGAGTCCACACAAGATTAGCACAAATACACTAGAAGCATGCATGAAGAGAGCATACAAGAAGAGGGGTGTTGAGTTGAGCATGCATGAAGAGGGAACAACTATGCTGAGACGAGAATGCAACCAAACACACTTGTGGCATGCCTAAGCTTAGGCGTGGCAACCTTGGGCTGCAAACAAAACCATAACTTTTAAAGTTGGTCGTTGGATGAAGCCAATCCGACGATACAAAGATGGCAAATCCAAGCACTACATGCCGTTGGATATCATCTACATTCCACCAGATTTTGCCACATGTAGAATCTAGAAGACTCCACATGTAGAAGCATAATGCGCAAACCACCAGAATCTCATGTGTGCAATGCACGTGTACCTTACTAGTAGTTGATATTAGTAAGAAACAAATTCCGGGTTTGGCACGAGCTCATACTGTGGGAGCACCACAAGGCCTGCCGCAGGAGTTACATTTAACTCTCGGGGCCCACGGGACCGAACTTCAGTGGCTTAGTGCCCGGCCTATGAGTCAATGACATGCGGACCTTAAATGTGGCTGGCCCACATGTCATTCTCATGGTGGTGGTGTGGTTCGTGACTCAATCGTTCGAGATGAACCGGCCGGTGGTGGCGTGGCCATGGAGAGGGTGCCACAGCTGGGCGTCGGGGCGTTACTAGGCGTAGATGGCCACACCGGCGGGTACTACCTGTAGAACAGAAGTACTCCAGCTGAGGATTGATGCCCGGGACGAAATGTGTCACAGCCGCTGGATGAAAATTCGATGGTGCGGGAGTACGGATCGCAGTACAGCAGCGGAGCAGGCAAACCGCGTCCAATCGGGTGTGGCTGTGGTAGAAAGTTGATGGTCCCCGTAGTTCAGCTAGCCTGCCTGTCATGCACACAAAGGCAGAGGAGTGGTGGCGCCGAGAGGGATGAGGCGCACGTCGGGGGGATGAGGATCCCCTGACGTGAACAATCCTACCATTCTATCACTGACATGTGGGACTCGCAAGTGTGGGTCCCACCAGTCAGCGAAGGAAAGGCAGGGAAAGGCAGTGATAGCCACGTCAGGGGACGTCGTGCTTACAGGTAGGGTTGGAGCGGCGTCGTGGGAATCGCGTGTGGTGTGGTAGTGGTAGAAACAAGAAACGTGATGGTCGTCATGGTTCAACTTCCATGGACAAGCTGTCATGTCTGCTGACACATGTATATCAAAACTAGAGTGTTTATATTTCAAGCATGTGAACAAGTATTATTCTACTACTTTGGATCCATTGCAACGCACGGGCCAGGACATCGGTAGTAGTAGTGTCTATATCTATCTCTAGAGGCCTTCCCTCATTCATCCTTTTCTCTCACAAGATAAACTACTCATACAAATGCATCTTGATGTTCCATGGTGACAAACCAGGGTCTTGTTTTGTATGGGACACATCCTACGATATACTCCCTCTCTCCCAGTTTATTTGTTTTGAATCTTTTCGTTTTATAAGTTTCAAATTCAAATTTAGAGGGGCCGTGGGGCCGAAAGGGGTGAGCCGCAGGTCGGGGGACGTGTGGTGTCATGGGTTCGTGCGGCATCGTGGGAAGCGCGTGTGGCTCTGGTAGAAACTTGATGCTCGTCGCATTTAACGTGGCCCACATGTCATGCACACAAAGGCAGAGGGGCGGTGCGGCCGACAGGGGTGAGGCGCATGTCGGGGGACGTGGTGCCGTGGGTTGGAGCAGCATCGTGGGAATCACGAGTGGCAGTGGATGAAACGTGATGGTCGCTGTAGTTGAACTTCCATGGACAAGTTGTCATGTCTACGGACACATGCATTGCATACCGATCACTGGAAGGAGTAGTAGAGAAAGCTAGGTGGATAAATAGTTCCTTATAGTCAAGCGGACCCACGCTACTACTTGTTCCAAAGACATGCACACCATCGAAATAGTCCATCTATATCAATATACATGGAGAGGGAATATTGTTTTACAAGAGAGGAAATAGTTCATCCATCCATAATGCCCTGCTGCTGGTGTAGCATCTTCTTCTTCTTCTTCTTCTTGTTATCATTTTCTGTGGGAGATGGCTTCGCAACAAGCTCTCTAGACCTTGCAGCTATCTCAAAACTCACATGGGCATCGAGGGCAGCATATTTTATCCGCTCGTATGTCAAGGGATAATTCTCCTATCCAGACAACCTTAATGCCAGCGTCTCGTCACCCTTCTAAAGACTTGTTCCGAGAACAAAATTTGCTACGTCGAATAGGGATGGTGTCGGTTTATCACAATCTTCTACAGGAATTTTTATTCTGGTTTGTAGGTCAGTGATGCTTTTCAAATCAATGTTGTATGGCTCCAACTTTTGTTTGTCCCCTACGATGGCTGCCCCACAGAAGTATATGTCCTCCCGAGACAAGAAATCGTGAAGCTCACATGGTATGGAGGGCGCGTGTATGATGTGGTACACCTAAACATCATCTTCGAGGCACAGCTGAAGGACAGCTACGCATTGGATCTTCCCAGTGGCACGCTCTGTGTACTCTGCGTCAAAACCGATGACATTCATCTCCACCTTTTGGAGGGAGTTGGATACATTGTTGATCCACTTTCGAACAACCCTTGGGTGGTTAGTGAGTGTGGCAACTATGCTCAACGAGCCTTCGATGAAGACATGTTGGATGCTAAAAAACTGCATCTCGATCTCTTTCGCCATTTGGAACTGCTGGACCGGAGGGCTATGGTTTGGAGAATTAGGATTAGATGGCTAGTCTAACTGAAGAAGATGATTATTTATAGGGGCTTCGGAATTACTCCAGGAGGATGTGAAGAGGTTTAAACATATGTGAATGCAGTGTGGTTTGGATGCAAATGAAGATCAAGGAGTAGTGAAAAAGCCGAGGAAAATCGGTTCCCAATGGAGAAGTACATGGGAGAAGTTATGCGCATGCATGAGGAGAGCTGCGGTGGTTTGACTACTGCATGCAATGGATTGGACGGGCTCTTCAGTTTCCTTTTCTCTCTCCCACACGCACGGAATGCCCCACTCGTATGCTGTAGTTTATTGGCTGGAGTCTGGCTGCAGCTGCTCGTGCGTACGCTAATTAATGTTGTGAATGCGGGGCATGGAGGGAAATGGGTGCATGCAAAAGGCTATATACACAGACTAATTAGAGAAATACTGAAAAAAGTTATGCACGGACAAAAGAGGACCGGAGGGAGTACTACTCATGTTCGTACTATGGTTAAGGAATATGTGGTTATCCTCAAAAAAGAAAAGTCCTTCGCGCTTCCGCATGCACGAGAACTTGGTTCTTCTTGCAATATGGATGATAGCTGCAGGATGAAGTGAACCCGTAGGCATGCTAGCACGGGAGTGTACTCATGTTCCTACTACTCCTACTAGTAGTAATAGTAGTAGTACAACTGTGGTACACTTGATGGTCAAAATACTATTATTCGTCCGGTCCTCAAAGTGAAGTGACAAGATACTGTGCCCGAGGTGACACCTGTCTAGGCGGCGTGTCCGGGTTACCAAAGTCAGCCTCACCTTTCGCATTGTGCAGTCACTGTCACCGCCGCTGTATAGCATGCCTCGCCTCGTCTCCCTCTCCCCTAGCACCACTCCATCTCCATCTCCGTCTCTCCGGAGATCCCGAGGTCACTCTTCATTATCTCACTGTGCCCCTATATACCCTCGCCTCGCTCGCCTCCCCCAGTACCACTATTCCCTCACTAGCCGCTCCAGCACCGACAACATTCTCCCCCGTAAATCAAGCCCCCCAAAACGCCACCTTCCAAACTCCACCATGGCCGAACGTGAACCGCGCAGGATCCATATGAGCCACGATTGGAGCAATCTCCCCAATGACGTCCTCGACCTCTGTTGTTCGTGTATGGATATGTTGAGCGCCCTGCGGCTGGCTGCATGCTCGAGGGGCATGCACACGACCATCATCGAAGCGAGGCCAAAGCTTTTCAAGACAGCCTGCTTGCTGCTATCTGGTCTTGCGAGATTGGCTCACCATGATACAGAGGCGTACATGATGCCCCTCAACTTCAATCCGATCTATATTAGCCGAAACTTCTTTGCAGGTATGTAGTGGGTCGCCGTACATCATTTCCCTCAACTTCGATCCGATCACCATCGCCCGAAACTTCTTGGCAGGTATGTACTGGGTTGGCATGAACTCCCACTGGATGGCTGCCTTCAGAGAAGACGGTAAAAAGTTGGTGCTCGTGAACTTCCAGACATCCCATGAGATTATCCTTCCTCCATTGGATTATATAGAGTTTTACCATCGCAGTCCTAGTCATCAAGATTACCACGTCAGTTGGACGGACCTTCTTTTGTAGAAGATTGTAATCTGCCATGTGCCCAACGACATGCGAATTACACACACTTCAAGCTAATTTCCTTGTTCGACCACGGACTCGCCTATCTTTATGCCCGTGCCTTCTTTAGCTGGAGACAACTCAGCTCGCAGTGGATCATCGTCATAGCTAATACAAACTTCTGTGATGCTATTGAACACAATGGCATCATATAAGCGATCGACAAAGCAGATGGCACCACGTATTGCTGGGACGACGCGTGTAAGTTGTTTCCATCTCATGTTAATGATGACGCCATGACACTGTTTGAACTTTTTGTGATGATTAGCATATCCCTGTTTGAGCAGAATTTGAGCAGAACTATGGCAATGTATTAGAGACGCCGGAAATCAGCTATATTTGGAATGAGTTAATTCATGCGATTGTGATCATGTCATTAGAGCCAATTTGTACCCCTGAATAATCAAACGGCTAGGAATATATGGATATTCTCCTTATTTTACAGTAATCTATATACTACTACTAAATATGAGTGTGTATCAATGGCCATGTTGGTTTCCTCATTTTCATGATGTACAAACATGCACCACACTGTTGGTTTCATCTAACCATACATTAGGGAAGTAAATGTCCATATGTAGAACTCTATATTTGGAAGTAGTGAAATCCTGTAATGCCTACTGTTGGGGATATTACTACTGGGCGTAAACCGGCCAGGAAAGGCCAGGTTAACTTCATCCATACTTGATTATGCTTGAAGCCCATGTAGACAGAAGAGGAAAAGTCCAGGGCCTAGAACCGGTTTAAGGCCCGTAGCCGTGAACCGGCATTTGTATGAAACTTGTATTGTAAGATAGAAAGAGTGGAGACCGAACCGGACACGTTTATGAGCCGGTCTCGGGACTCTGTAAACCGACGGACGCCGCCCATGTATATAAGGGGACGACCCAGCAACAGTTCAGGACAACAGACAACAACTCGAGAGCCAGACAAAGCGGATTCGTTCCCTGGCCTTCGAAACCCTAGCAATACCAATCGCAACTAGACGTAGGCTTTTACCTTCCTCGAAGGGGCCGAACTAGTATAAAATTCCCCGTGTCCCTTTGTCCGGTTTAACCCCTTAATGCTAACCCGTAGCGATGGCTCAACGACTAAGTCCTTTCACAAGGACATCTGCCGTGACAAACCCACGACACTTACCATGTGTACATACCTATATTCGCCCTTCAACAATTAATGGCTAGAATAATATCCTCACAAAAAAATTCCCACAGAACACGAGTATATAACAATGCATGGTCTGTTAGTTACCTTGAAGAATTTGTTTGTGAGGACATAACATGATTCCATAACATGCATGACATGGTAGTTTCCTGTGAAGAATCGATTGCGAGATAACATGAGTATAACCATGCATGTCACTTCTATATTTTCAAACACAGTATACATTTCCCCTATATTTTCCTCCCGCTTCCAACAGGGACATATCAATGATGTTTCTTGCATTATCCTACTCATACTCTGAACAATGTTGATCTTACATTAATAATGCTTGTCCTTTTTGATATGATGCAGTGTCCCTACAGTTACTGCCCTTTGTAATCACACCACCTTTGCCAAAAACATGGAAGCACAACTGGTTCCTCGCTCGATCAGACGACGGCAAAAGACTGATGATCATTCGGACACATGAGCCGCAAAAGTTATATTGCAAAAACCCCAGTGTATACAAGCACCGTGAAATAGGTGAGTATCCGGACAGTGGCTGTTACATCTATGAGTAGGATACCAACTTGTTGGGGCCTTCAGGATTTTTTAGTTGGAGGCGGGTAAACAGCCTTGGTTCACACTCTCTGTTTCTCGGACTCAATTATCCGATTAACCAGGAGATCACCGTTGGCATGGACCTTGATGGTAGAGAGGCTCTGTTTGCTATGGAAAACTGTGTCTACACGGCGAGCCCTAGGAGTTCGGGAGAAAACTCCCCTGATTGTAAACGATACAACCTGCAGCCAAAAGAAGGTGAGAATAACAAAGGCATCCGGATTGACTTTGATCCTTGGATGTCTCATTTACGACAGGCAGTGATGTGGTTCAAGCCTTCAGGTTGATAGCTAACTGGGCTGTTGCATCGAAAGGGTGGAGTATTGCTGTCTCCGGATAATTGGTCGCTGAAGCGGGGCTGCAAATTATGATGGTGTTGGATCATCTCTTCAAATGACTTTGTTGTCTTTGCTGCTTGTTCTGGATGGGTAGTTCTTTCTTTTGTTATGCATATTCCTTGTCATTTGGTCATCCTCGTCTATGTCACTCTTACTATGTAATAGTTGCCTCTGTTTAGAATGTTATTCTTGTCTGGATCACGAGAGTCTGAGCACTGTAGATGGGTGCGCTTTGGTGGTGTAGCAAGAATTCTTATGAACTATCATGTCTTGCTGTTTATGTCAGTAGTAGTCACTAGTCAGTGTTTGAATGTTGTATATATTGTTGTTTAGAACTGTTTATTGTCTCGAACTACTGGTGGGCTAAATGAGGCCATCACCACTCTCCAGTGTTCAGAGTGTATCTCCTTTTTTCAAGTTATATAATTTGAGCTCAGTGTCTTTTCGATGATGTACACTTGTTTGGGCCAGTTAGGTGTCGTTGAATATGGGCTGAGTAATAACGCAATGCCAAACAGGTCAATTATGACTCTCAGGCCGGGGTCTCAAAAGATCCTCAAAAAAAAGTCTGGGCTCTCCAAAAAAGAAAGAATAAGGACTCTTAGGCCGACATGCGGGTGCCACCGGTGTTTTTGTGCGCTTGCGCACCGAGAGCATATTGGCGCGTGTTCGAAATTCAAGCTACCTTTTCATCCCCAATCTCCCGCCCCTCCCCCACCTCTGGAATCTCGATTCCTACTCCAGTTCCACCAAATCCCCCTCCTGTACTCCATGTACTCAAGCTCACTATCATGTCACTGGTCAACGCGGATCTCCGAGCCAGAGATCCTGAGGTCCGCCCTGCCTTTGGGCGCTGCGTGTTGTTGCTCAACAGTGGCATGGCGGCGCTTGACGACTAGTTTGCCAGCAAAGTGTTGATGGTAACCATCAACGGCGACCGGCCTCCCATCTCGCCGAACGACCTTGTCAAAGCTCTTGGCATTGCGCACGGCATCCAAATAAGTGACTTGCTCGTCGAAGTCTATCCGCCAGCGGCTGATTTCTTCATCAGGTTCCGGACAACTTTCGACTGCAGTCGTGTGTTTGAATCTTCCCGGCGTTTGTTCTGCGATGGCGCTCTGGTGATCTTTGATCGTTGGCACCCAGGATGGGGCTCGGTGCCCTTTGAGCTTGAGTTTTTAACAAAGCTTACTTTCCACAACATGCCTCGACGTGCTTGGAACAGTGAGTCCATGAATGAGCTTATCAACGACCTTGGAGGTGATCTCATAAGTATGTTTGTTCCTCCAGACAGCTAGGCTCTGACGATTATGGCATGGATGAAGAAGACGTCCACCATACCGAAGGTGATTGGTGTTGAGATACCGGTGCAGGAATCGGGGTTGTACTATTCGTCGCCACCAAGGCCGCCGTGGGCCATGTTAGGAATGTACTTGTATCGAGTGTTCGTGCATGTCGAAGAAGTGGTCAATCCATCAATCGAAGTCCCGCCGCCGCTGGTGCCAGGGTCCGTCGACGATGTCCATTACAGGGGTCAACGTCAGAATTTCCCCGTGTTGCTCGAAACCATGGATGGCACAGGGCCTACTCCATCGCGCGGCGGAGGCCACTGCTTCTTTGGGAGAAGAGGCAGGGCTGGCTACCTGGATGTGCTCTAATTTGAGGTAACAACTGAATCTTGTCAGATACTAGTTAAATCCGAGATATGGGTGTGAAGCACTGATGTGCCAGTACATTTGATTGTGACCTGTTCTAATTTTGTACTTGAACTCTTTTTAAAGGGATGTACGTCAACTTAATGTGCTTGAAGAACTTATTGTGTTGTCTGTCTGTTTTCTTTGCACAACACTCAAGGGATGAACCATTATGTACGAGTTCGTTGGTTTCAACATAGCCCTACCTGTAGCGATTCACTGCTTCCATCCTGATTGTGCCGCCTGCGTGAAATTTTTGCATGCAAGTTCAACGTGCTATGATGTTCTATATGATTGTGTCAACTATATAAGTTTTTACTAAGCATCAACAATGCCTATGGCTGAAAGATGTATTTACAAGCATCGATCGATGGGTCTCTCTCTCTCTCACACACACACGCACAAGTGGGACCCATTGAATTATTTCTTTGCTCATGACAGCTTTTAATTAGGTTCCACTGTAATCTAGCTTTTTTCTTAAGTTATTAATTGAGCTCAGTGACTTCAAAAAGTTGTAGAGAATCCTTGTTTGGGCCTTTCCGGTGTCGCTGAATGTGGGCTGAGTAGCCATGTTAGGTTGTACTGTACTACATAGGCCTTATTTTTCAACATCAGCAATGCAACTGGGTCGACAGTTGTACACAATATCCGGGTCAACTTGTTATTCTCCGCCCCGCTGGGCTGCAAACTTTCCTAGGAGGTATGCATTAGGCTTAACAAGAAAATGGACTTTAAGAAATAATAAATGGGATGTAATTATAATAACTGGGCAGTAACTATCAAAAAATGTACCAAACACGTAATTAGTTTAAAAAAATATATTATTTTTGGATTTGAAAATTTTAATTTCATTACTTGTTGCGCGCGCAATATTTCGTTGGATTTTAACGTAATACAACTTTATTTTGAAATTATATTTAATCTGACAAGAAATTTCGGATCCCATAAAAATTTGGGAATTTTTTTGAACTCTATTTTGAGCGGTTGGTTGAAATTATTAATCGTTGTCCTAGCTAGAAAATGGGCTATACTTTTAACAAACTGTAAATGGGCTATAGTAAATTCCATTAGAATTAAAAAATGGGTTGTACATTCTTACAAATCGCAAATGGGCTATATGTTCTCTGCCACACACTTGTGGGCCTTCTAAGTTGACGTGTCCCCTAGAAAAACTAAGTTGATGCGTATGTAAGGCTTTGTAAACAACACACGGTTCTGGCAGCTGTGGCCGTTGGATGTCCATCCAACGGATGTCGTGCTTCTTCTTCAATCTCGGGTATTCTTGCTTCAGCCGCCCAAAAAATGATTCCTCCCCCTGACATCTGGGCGCACCGTTTCGGAGGCTGACTTCTGGGCCTACTAAGTTGACGCGTACCAAGGGCTTTGTCAACTTAGTCAATATAAATGATTCTAGCTGCACTGACCGTACAATGTCCATCCAATGGCCGTAGTGCTTCTTCAACCTCTGGTATTCTTGCTCCAGCCGCCCAAAGCAGCTCCGGTCGTGCCGCGTGCTCCTGCCTCCCGTGGCCGGCTGTGATGCCGCAGAGGCCTCACCGCACCCTACTGCTCCCACCGCCGGCCAAGCCTTCCCTCTACACACCCACACCCCCTGTTATTCTGCAGCGACGGCAGCCTCGCACCGCAGCCGAACTAGTGAACCCTCGTACTCCTCTCCGTGTGGGCTTCCATGAAATGCCCATGATGCGGCTATATCTCCCACGTGTCGAAGCACGACTTAGAGGCATAACTGCATTGTAAGCAATGTCGCAAGTGAGGTAATCTTCACACAACCCATGTAATACATAAGGGGAAGAGATACATAGCTGGCTTACAATCGCCACTTCACACAATACATGAATAAAGCATTACATCAACCAGATACAATCAAGGTCCGACTACGAAACCAAAATAAAAGAAGACTACCCCAAATGCTACACAGATCCCCGATCGTCCCAACTGGGCTCCACTACTGATCGGCTAAAACGAAACAACACAACGAACACAATCTTCATAGAGCTCCTCCTTGAGCTTGGTTGTGTCACCTGCACGGTTCAACGGCACCTGCAAGCTGGTTTAGGAAGTATCTGTGAGTCATGGGGACTCAACAATCTCACACCCTCACGATCAAGACTATTTAAGCTTATAGGTAGGGAAAAGGTATGTGAGGTGGAGCTGCAGCAAGCACTAGCATATATGGTGGCTAACATGCGCAAATGAGAGCGAGAAGAAAAGGCAAATGCACGGTCAAGAATCTATGATGAAGAAGTGATCCTAGAGCAACCTACGTCAAGCATAACTCCAACACCGTGTTCACTTCCCAGACTCTGCCGAGAAGAGACCATCACGGCGACACATGCGGTTGATGCATTTTAATTAAGTTAAGTTTCAGGTTTTCTACAACCGGACATTAACAAATTGCCATCTGCCCATAACCGCGGGCACGGCTTTCGAAAGTTCAAATCCCTGCAGGGGTGTCCCAACTTAGACCATCACAAGCTCTCACGGTCAACGAAGGATAGTCCTTCTCCCAGGAAGACCTGATCAGGCTCGGAATCCTGGTTACAAGACATTTCGACAATGGTAAAACAAGACCAACAAAGCCACCCGAATGTGCCGACAAATACTGATAGTAGCTGCACATATCTCGTTCTCAGGGCACACTGGATTGTCCAAGGTTCCGGTAGGCCAGCCCAGAGTTGCTCCTGGTGGCCACTGGCAGCTGACAGGTTGGACCAACACTCAGAGGAGCACTGGCCCGGGGGTTTAAATAAAGATGACCCTAGAGTCTGTAGAACCCAAGGGAAAGAAAAGGCTAGGTGGAAAATGGTAAAACCAATGTTGGGCCTTGTTGGAGGAGTTTTATTCAAGGAGAACTGTCAAGGGGTTCCCATTATAACCCAACCGTGTAAGGAACGCAAAATCAAGGAACATAACACCGGTATGATGGAAACTAGGGCGGCAAGAGTGGAGGAAAACACCAGGCATAAGGCCGAGCCTTCCACCCTTTACCAAGTATATAGATGCATTAATTAAATAAGAGATATTGTGATATCCCAACAAATATCCATGTTCCAACATGGAATAAACTCCAATCTTCACCTGCAACTAACAACGCTATAAGAGGGGCTGAGCAAAGCGGTAACATAGCCAAACAACGGTTTGCTAGGACAAGGTGAGTTAGAGGATTGGCTTAGCAATATGGGAGGCATGATATAGCAAGTGGTAGGTATCGCAGCATAGGCATAGCAAAAGAGCGAGTTTCTAACAAGCAAAGATTGAGGTGATTTCGAGGGTATGGTCATCTTGCCTGAGATCCCTCAAGGAAGAAGAACAAGTCCATGAAGAAGACAAACGGACGTAGATGAACGGATCCTCACAAACGCGACGTTACTGGATTACCGAGAAGTACACCGGAAAGAAAGCAAACAACATAGTGAACAAACATCACATAAGCATGTCACGATGCGCAAACAAGTATGATGCATGTCCGGTTTAATGAGGCATGGCATGGCAAAGTGCACAAACAACCCTAAAAATTAAGTGGAGCTCAATATGCAACGAGTTGCATATTGACGAAACACCATATGACTTATTTAGTTCACTCTCGTTTATGTACCCAACAATATGAAATGTTGTTAAACATGGCAAGAGATGAAACATGAGTAAAATACATAGTTAGGCATTTTAAATGAGGCCGGAAACATAAAACAATAATTCTGGTAATTCCTCATGTGCATTAGCAATTTAATGCAACAACAATTTTTAAACATTTTAAATGTTGTTAACATGATGCGGATGACATGTTCATGTTTATGCAATTTTTATTAAAAGTTGACAAGAGTATTAAGAAGCATTTGTCACCGTGGTGGAAAGAAAGGGAGTGCAACGACAACAATAACGGTTCCGGTAGCTCATGGAAATACCGGTGCAAAAGGAAAAGTGATGGGAGCATGCAAAAGATGGTGGGGTGATCCAGGATTCCAGGTGTCCCCCGAGTTGGCGACAAGGTAACGAGTGACAATTTGGGCACGGTGCAAACACGAGCATCTCAAACATGACAAGCATTCGTTCATGGACGGTCGTCTCGGGGTTATACCTTCCAAAAGAACATTCCCAGAGCGGTTTGAATTCGTAGAAGAAGTCGTGGTTCACGTTCGTTCTGAGAGGTACTTGATGGCTCCAAGCCCTTCGGGGCCAACGGTAGTGGTACTTGGTGGAATGCAGGTTGACGGTAGTTGTACTCATTTCATCGTGGAAGTAGTGATACACGGGTCGTAGTCGTGCACACTCCATAGAGGATCAGGGTCGCGACGAGGAAGTTGACATCCACGGGGTCAATGGTAGGGGCACACACATTCGGAGAGGAACTCGACGTTTCGTTGCGGTGTAGGGGTACACGGTTCGAAGGTTAACTTGACGAATTCGAAACCCTTCGGGGCTGTCGTGGTACTTGGGTCTTCGGACCTGCCGGTCTCGATGAAACGAAGGGGTACTTGGCGATCGACGGACGTTGTGGTACTTGGGGGTAGTGGTACTTGACGCATTGTCATGGTACTTGGAAAAATTCTTCGAGAAGATACTTGACGGTCCGGGTATGGTTCTTCGCGTATCGTTCTTGCTGATCCAAAACCAAGCGAGACAAAAGGGCCCCGGATGGGCAGCAACAAGGTAGGGCGATGCACGAGCAGCGGCAGAAGATGCCGGAAAAACCAACACAGGTCTGGGCATGGCCCGAAGCATAAGAGGCTGCGATGGTTATGCTCGGAGTAGGGGCATCTCGACACCGGCAGCTCGATGCAGAGCAGGCGAAGCAAGGTCGCTGCTGCCGAGTAGCTGCTGCCAGCCAAGCAGCAGCATGGAGGCGGGGAAGCAGGAGCAAGGCGGCTTGTCGGCGCGAGGTAAGGCAGCGACGCAGGCGAGGAGGAGTCCTAGCGGCGGAGCTCCATGGGAGGCGCGGTCATGCGCTGCTGCTGGAGCTTCTCATGCAGAGGGGAAGCCGGCAGTGTCTAGGCACCGGGGAACCACAGCGAGGAGGATAAGGGAGCAGGGGCACGCGACTGGGGAAGGCAGGTGGTGGCGGCTTGCTCCGGCGCGGGGAAGGTAAGGAAGAAGGGCGCGGCGCTCGAGCACTGCGGGCGCGCGACGACGGCAGCAACGCCATTGCCGGCGATGTCCCATGGCACAACGCATGGGAGGCTAAGCAGAGGAACGGAGTGGCCGGTCGCTCGAGGTTGAGCTCGCGCGCGAGGGGAGAGGGTGAGGGCTCGGGGCTGCCTCTCTCTCCTCTGGTGTCGCACAGGAGGGAGGAAGGAAACGAGAGGGAGGTGGCGGCGCTACGGGAGGGAGAGGGAGCCGAGTGAGGAAGAGATGGATCAGGGAAGGGAGATGGATCGGGCAAGGGGTGCTAGGGTGCGGCTTAGGGTTAGATGGTTAGGTGGGCTTGGGGCCGGCCCAGCAGAGAGGAGGGGGTCAGCTGGGCCTTAAGGCAAAAGGGCAGGCCTGGCAGGCCTGAGAGGCTGGGCTCTTCTCTCCCTCTATTTGCTCTATTCAAAACAACAGAAAAAGAGGAAGAAAAGGGAAGAAAAGGGAAGAAAAGAAAAGGTTTTGAAAGAGTTTGGTCACGGGAATAAATTTCCCGGACTCGCCAAAATGCGCATGTTCCAAGAAAAATGGAGTGGGAATTTTTGGAGGTTTAAATTCAAACTAATTTGATTTTAATTCTAATGGGTTTGAACTGGGACTTGGTAAAAGGAAGGTCCAAAAATGTTCAGATTTTTAGAGGAACCTCGATAGAAGAGATACAAAATTGTGGACAAGATTTGAAGGTCAAACTCGAAGTGGAAATAGGCATGAGGAATTATTTTGCACATGTGTTATGATGACTCCAAATTAATGGAATATTTATAATAGCTCCCTAAATATTAGGAGGGTAATGTTATAAAGAGAAGTCACCCTTCCCTCGATTTAAATGGACCGAAGCTCCATGCAATTTATTTAGTGAGTTGAGGTGCAAAGATTAATGGCATGATGGCATGATGACATGATGCAATGCACAAATAAAAGGGCAGGCACAAATGAAACACATGGCGAAACCCGGAACATATGGAAGTCTTCTCGAGCATCGGTCTCGAGGCGTCACAACACTCCACCACTACGAGAGGATCTCATCCCGAGATCTAGGACGGCAGCGGAGGAAAACCGAAGAGGAATAGAAGAGGTAAAACTAAGTTGCTTCTTTGACAAACGAGTGAAACCAAAGAACCTTGCGAGGTTGAGCAAATTGAAAGAAAGAAAGCAACGGCGATGAACGAAGTTGAAAGCACTCCGTTAAGAAAGAGGAAAAGAAAGAACCGATTCGGGTAGCACACCGGTTGAAAAGAGATGAAAGACTTGTTAAAATGAAAGAACTTGAGCAGAGGGCAGAACACTCCGGTTAAATGGATAAGCACGAAAAGAACATGATCTTCACCATTCGAGATGGTGAGAGAAAAGAACAACATCACAATGCCTCTGGAAGAAATGAAAGAATGGAATGTAATGAACAGAGGGAAGCAAGATCTTGAGAGAGCGTGCTTTCAACAAATGATGGAATGGAGTTGTTGGATTATCAACAACGAAAAGCATAGACTTGATATGGCCTTATGGAATACATCTCAAAATTATGAGGTGACCACCTGCCACTCACGGAAAAAGATTGGATTGATAATAAAAAGGAGACGAGAAACTATTTCACCGAGAGGATAAATGAAGAACTTGGATCATAGATAATCACCACAAAGAGCTACATTCCCAATGGAAGGCTTTAGGTGAAAACTATACCAAGATAACTCCATGGAAGAAAGTGATGGGTTTAAATACCTCATTCTTGTGAATGAAGAATGATATATTACCACCTCAAAAGATAAGGGAGAACAATTTCACTCCGGATTATAAGATGAAGAATGCTTGAGCTCCTCTGAAAAGAATCTCAATGAACACTTCGAGAAGGAATTAAATCCTTGATGAACCATCATGTAGAGCCTCCATGAAGAACTCTGGTAAACAAAAGGATTATAGAAAGAAAGAGGTGAAGCCTTGCAATGATTTAGATGGAGCTTCGGGACGGTATAATGAGGAAACTTTAAACTCTGGAAAGAAAAGATGAAGCATCTCGAACTGAGAAATGTGACATGATGAACAAACTCCGGAAAGAATAAACTAGATCACTTGGATGAAACAATAATAAGAATTACGTTATGCGTATCCTTCACCAATTTAAACTGATGACAAGCAACGGGTTTGGCACACTACTTATTCTCATAGAAAGGATTAAGCGCAAACTTAAGACGGTCTTCAACGATCCACCGGTAGGCTTGGAAAGAATGAATGAATTGATATGATAACGAAGGAAGAGAATCTTGGGAGAATCACCAGTAAGAATTGAAAATGAACGAAGAAAAGATAAAGAACACCAAGAAGAATTTGCAAATGAACGAAGATGGTTCAGAGAATTTAGATACAAGTGGAACGAATAGATCATGAACTGATTAGAGAATATTTGAATGATGCACCGGTAAGATTTGGAGGATGAGAGCTGAAAGATGAGAATGAATAAACTCGAAATGATGGCCTTCGGAGAATCGAACTGAAAAGACCCATGAATTTCTCCGGAAAGGTGAAAAGAATTCTCACAATCAAAACAATTATGAGAGTATGACATAAAGCTAGAATCATGAATCTTGAAGAGAATGGAGCAAGAATGAGAGAAAACTCTTCTTTGGTCTTCAAATGTTAATATTGATGATGAGAAGCACCACCAAGAATTATTGAGATACTCCGGGATGACGAATAGAAAGGTTGAGCCAACGGTGAAAAGAATTTGAAAGATCTTGGAGAAAAGCATTTGAGTGATGAAAAATTCATACTTACGTCAAACTTTTAAATGAATTTGAGAATAACTCCGGGAAAATTAGAAGAGTCAGGTAAGATCCTGGACAAAGACCTGTGGGTTAGGGCCCACTCAAAAGAAACACCGTTGAATGATTACTTGAAAGGGAGATTGCGCCAGTTGAATTAAGTTGCATGAATGAGATAACATCATCAAAAGAACTTGAACGCATTGAGAATGGAAACTTGAATCTTCCGAGATATCTTCAGCACTCCGGAACAATTGAATAGCGAGAGGTGAATGATTAAGAATTGCACCGGCATGAGAAAGCATTGAAACGAGGAAAGGATATGATCAACAAAGCTTGAATTGAATCCATCGGAGAAAATAAAATAAACGAAGAATGATGAACTTGAAGCTCCGTTAGAATCTTCTTTAGAACCACCGAATAAGAACATTGACGGAAAGAACGAAGAAACTTCACATCCATAAGATGGATACTTGATAAAGAAATCCGAGTCCTAAAAAAAAAGGGGGGGGGGGGGGGAAAACAAAGGCAACATGAGACGGATGAGACAAACACCGTTGAGAAGACTTGAGTTGATCTTGTGGATGAGACAAATGATAGGATCATCTTGAAGAGAATCGCACCAGTTGACAAGGATTGACATGACAAACTCGATGATCGAGAAGGATTAAGATTCACATAGGAACATGAGAACACCGCTCGGGAAAGGTATGGAATCAACACTTGACTTCGAAGCAACTCGAATACCACAATCAAAACAAAACAAGGATTGGCTTGGATACTAAGCCGGAACAAACATATGATAGAGATTTCATCCGAAGTTTTCGTGGTGGGGCCTACACGGGCTCGATCGTACAACACCATCATGTACAAGGCAGTGCACATGACATACGAAGCGTCCCCGAGTCAACATAGCCAAGGACTCTTTAATACACAACGAGACCACTGTAAAACCAACCGTGGACAGGCGGACCACTAGACGTCGAACTCCAATCTTATATCATGCACTTGTCGGAAAGATATCCTGGGTAACCACTTGAATTCCCACCTATTAACGCCTGAAACTTTCTGGTTATGCAATCTGGTGTTGGGGATACAGAGAGGCACAAATCTCACACAACTAACAAATCCTACACTCCAACTGTATCCATCCTTCAACACATAACCAAGAAACCTTCGGAAATTGTGTACCTTAGACCTTTGAAAACATCTGATATACTAGATGTGGAAATACATCTGATCGCTCTCCCCAGTACTGGGTGTCGTCAAACTACTCTCGCCACAAAGAGTTTAGAAGCGTTTTCGATGTTGGCGAGCTCTGGTATGTCGGAACTGAAACGATAAGCACTGTGACCAAAACACCTTAGAGCTCAACTCCCCGGGACACAGCCACAACCCCTAAGTGATAGGAGGCACCAAGACGGAATACCCGTCACAATGATATCGCAACAATCCAACCATACCTGCGTGATCCTAAAAAAAATTTGAGTGAAAAAGAGGAGAGTGAAGTGAAAACATCTATGTCAGGAGTCCTCACCAGAGCGACGAAGAGGCCGAGGAGTAAAAAGAAATCCTACTCTCTGATATAACTAAGACTCAAAATAGTTTTCTTCTAGACTCAACAACGGCAGCGGTCCGATTAATGAATGGGGCGCCTAAGGTCGGTAGGGCTCTAATACCAACTTTTAGTGCCCAAGATGCGATTATATCCCAATCACGTGATGAATTTATGATTGGGGCACAACGCATTTCGAGCGCATAGAGAGGCGGATATCATTACAAAATACCATGTACTGAATGGATGAGTATACAAGATACAGGGTTACACTCGCCACTAGTTACAACATTCATACAACAATACATCAATAGATAGCAACCATCATACAGAAGAGCAGGATCCGACTACGGATGAAATCAAACAAAAAAGAAGAACGACATCCACCCTCCTAATCCTAGGTTCCCCGACCCAGAACCTAACCCCTTGATCGAAGAAGAAGAACTCCAAAAGCAATCAAGCTTCGCTCTCACGTGATGAGCATCGTATTACCTGTACCTGCAACAGTTGTTGTAGTAAACTGTGAGCCACAAGGACTTAGCAATCCCATTACCATGGGTATCAAGACTAGCAAAGCTTAATGGGTATGGAAGGGATAAGTGGTGAGGTTGCAGCAAGCGGCTAAGCATTTATGGTGGCTAACATACGAGTACAAGAGTAAGATGAGAAATTACACAAACGGTCGCAAACTAGTAATGATCAATAAGTGATCCTTAACTACTTACGTTCAAGCATAACCCCATCGTGTTCTCTTCTCGAACTCAGTCGAAAAGGGACCGTCACGGTAATGCACACGCTTGGTGTATTTTAATTCGAATCTGGTGTCAAGTTCTCTACAACTGGACATTAATAATTCCCATCTTCCACATAACCGCGGGCACGGCTCTCGAAAGTTTAAACCCTGCAGGGGTGTCCCAACTTAGCCCATGACAAGCTCACGACCCACGGAGACAATCCTCCATCG